>NC_140608.1:29281611-29457863 GCF_057381915.1 Diplotaxodon limnothrissa | reverse complement strand
TATTCACATAATGAAAACTTATACTTTGTTTCGGTCGAGTTCCCCATTCAAATGCATGTAACAGTGAGAAACGCACTGTCTTGGCGAAAGAAAGCGTTTTTGTACAACTTCATAGAAATAGCTGTAACTTTTGATAGAAGACTCGGATACACATGTTTATGGCTTTATCTTATAGAACTCAAGGTCTCCGTGCTGGGAAAACAGGTTTTGCAGCTGTTTGAGCTAAGATTTCCAAGTTATTCACATAATGAAAACCTATACTTTGTTTCGGTCGAGTTCCCATTCAAATGCATGTAACAGTGAGAAACGCACTGTCTTGGCGAAAGAAAGCGTTTTTGTACAACTTCATAGAAATAGCTGTAACTTTTGATAGAAGACTCAAACAAACATGTTTATGGCTTTATCTTATAGAACTCAAGGTCTCCGTGCTGGGAAAACAGGTTTTGCAGCTGTTTGAGCTAAGATTTCCAAGTTATTCACATAATGAAAACCTATACTTTGTTTCGGTCGAGTTCCCCATTCAAAATGCATGTAACAGTGAGAAACGCACTGTCTTGGCGAAAGAAAGCGTTTTGTACAACTTCATATGAATAGCTGTAACTTTTGATAGAAGACTCGGATACACATGTTTATGGCTTTATCTTATAGAACTCAAGGTCTCCGTGCTGGGAAAACAGGTTTGCAGCTGTTTGAGCTAAGATTTCCAAGTTATTCACATAATGAAAACCTATACTTTGTTTCGGTCGAGTTCCCCATTCAAATGCATGTAACAGTGAGAAACGCACTGTCTTGGCGAAAGAAAGCGTTTTTGTACAACTTCATAGAAATAGCTGTAACTTTTGATAGAAGACTCAAAACAAACATGTTTATGGCTTTATCTTATAGAACTCAAGGTCTCCGTGCTGGGCAAACAGGTTTTGCAGCTGTTTGAGCTAAGATTTCCAAGTTATTCACATAATGAAAACCTATACTTTGTTTTCGGTCGAGTTCCCCATTCAAAATGCATGTAACAGTGAGAAACGCACTGTCTTGGCGAAAGAAAGCGTTTTTGTACAACTTCATATGAATAGCTGTAACTTTTGATAGAAGACTCGGATACACATGTTTATGGCTTTATCTTATAGAACTCAAGGTCTCCGTGCTGGGAAAACAGGTTTTGCAGCTGTTTGAGCTAAGATTTCCAAGTTATTCACATAATGAAAACCTATACTTTGTTTCGGTCGAGTTCCCCATTCAAATGCATGTAACAGTGAGAAACGCACTGTCTTGGCGAAAGAAAGCGTTTTTGTACAACTTCATAGAAATAGCTGTAACTTTTGATAGAAGACTCAAACAAACATGTTTATGGCTTTATCTTATAGAACTCAAGGTCTCCGTGCTGGGCAAACAGGTTTTGCAGCTGTTTGAGCTAAGATTTCCAAGTTATTCACATAATGAAAACCTATACTTTGTTTCGGTCGAGTTCCCCATTCAAATGCATGTAACAGTGAGAAACGGCACTGTCTTGGCGAAAGAAAGCGTTTTTGTACAACTTCATAGAAATAGCTGTAACTTTTGATAGAAGACTCGGATACACATGTTTATGGCTTTATCTTATAGAACTCAAGGTCTCCGTGCTGGGCAAACAGGTTTTGCAGCTGTTTGAGCTAAGATTTCCAAGTTATTCACATAATGAAAACCTATACTTTGTTTCGGTCGAGTTCCCCATTCAAATGCATGTAACAGTGAGAAACGCACTGTCTTGGCGAAAGAAAGCGTTTTTGTACAACTTCATATGAATAGCTGTAACTTTGATAGAAGACTCGGATACACATGTTTATGGCTTTATCTTATAGAACTCAAGGTCTCCGTGCTGGGCAAACAGGTTTTGCAGCTGTTTGAGCTAAGATTTCCAAGTTATTCACATAATGAAAACCTATACTTTGTTTCGGTCGAGTTCCCCATTCAAATGCATGTAACAGTGAGAAACGCACTGTCTTGGCGAAAGAAAGCGTTTTTGTACAACTTCATAGAAATAGCTGTAACTTTTGATAGAAGACTCAAACAAACATGTTTATGGCTTTATCTTATAGAACTCAAGGTCTCCGTGCTGGGCAAACAGGTTTTGCAGCTGTTTGAGCTAAGATTTCCAAGTTATTCACATAATGAAAACCTATACTTTGTTTCGGTCGAGTTCCCCATTCAAATGCATGTAACAGTGAGAAACGCACTGTCTTGGCGAAAGAAAGCGTTTTGTACAACTTCATAGAAATAGCTGTAACTTTTGATAGAAGACTCGGATACACATGTTTATGGCTTTATCTTATAGAACTCAAGGTCTCCGTGCTGGGCAAACAGGTTTTGCAGCTGTTTGAGCTAAGATTTCCAAGTTATTCACATAATGAAAACCTATACTTTGTTTCGGTCGAGTTCCCCATTCAAATGCATGTAACAGTGAGAAACGCACTGTCTTGGCGAAAGAAAGCGTTTTTGTACAACTTCATAGAAATAGCTGTAACTTTTTGATAGAAGACTCGGATACACATGTTTATGGCTTTATCTTATAGAACTCAAGGTCTCCGTGCTGGGCAAAACAGGTTTTGCAGCTGTTTGAGCTAAGATTTCCAAGTTATTCACATAATGAAAACTTATACTTTGTTTCGGTCGAGTTCCCCATTCAAATGCATGTAACAGTGAGAAACACACTGTCTTGGCGAAAGAAAGCGTTTTTGTACAACTTCATAGAAATAGCTGTAACTTTTGATAGAAGACTCGGATACACATGTTTATGGCTTTATCTTATAGAACTCAAGGTCTCCGTGCTGGGCAAACAGGTTTTGCAGCTGTTTGAGCTAAGATTTCCAAGTTATTCACATAATGAAAACCTATACTTTGTTTCGGTCGAGTTCCCCATTCAAATGCATGTAACAGTGAGAAACGCACTGTCTTGGCGAAAGAAAGCGTTTTTGTACAACTTCATAGAAATAGCTGTAACTTTTGATAGAAGACTCGGATACACATGTTTATGGCTTTATCTTATAGAACTCAAGGTCTCCGTGCTGGGCAAACAGGTTTTGCAGCTGTTTGAGCTAAGATTTCCAAGTTATTCACATAATGAAAACTTATACTTTGTTTCGGTCGAGTTCCCCATTCAAATGCATGTAACAGTGAGAAACACACTGTCTTGGCGAAAGAAAGCGTTTTTGTACAACTTCATAGAAATAGCTGTAACTTTTGATAGAAGACTCGGATACACATGTTTATGGCTTTATCTTATAGAACTCAAGGTCTCCGTGCTGGGCAAACAGGTTTTGCAGCTGTTTGAGCTAAGATTTCCAAGTTATTCACATAATGAAAACCTATACTTTGTTTCGGTCGAGTTCCCCATTCAAATGCATGTAACAGTGAGAAACGCACTGTCTTGGCGAAAGAAAGCGTTTTTGTACAACTTCATAGAAATAGCTGTAACTTTTGATAGAAGACTCAAACAAACATGTTTATGGCTTTTATCTTATAGAACTCAAGGTCTCCGTGCTGGGCAAACAGGTTTTGCAGCTGTTTGAGCTAAGATTTCCAAGTTATTCACATAATGAAAACCTATACTTTGTTTCGGTCGAGTTCCCCATTCAAATGCATGTAACAGTGAGAAACGCACTGTCTTGGCGAAAGAAAGCGTTTTTGTACAACTTCATAGAAATAGCTGTAACTTTTGATAGAAGACTCAAACAAACATGTTTATGGCTTTATCTTATAGAACTCAAGGTCTCCGTGCTGGGAAAACAGGTTTTGCAGCTGTTTGAGCTAAGATTTCCAAGTTATTCACATAATGAAAACTTATACTTTGTTTCGGTCGAGTTCCCCATTCAAATGCATGTAACAGTGAGAAACGCACTGTCTTGGCGAAAGAAAGCGTTTTTGTACAACTTCATAGAAATAGCTGTAACTTTTGATAGAAGACTCGGATACACATGTTTATGGCTTTATCTTATAGAACTCAAGGTCTCCGTGCTGGGAAAACAGGTTTTGCAGCTGTTTGAGCTAAGATTTCCAAGTTATTCACATAATGAAAACCTATACTTTGTTTCGGTCGAGTTCCCCATTCAAATGCATGTAACAGTGAGAAACGCACTGTCTTGGCGAAAGAAAGCGTTTTTGTACAACTTCATAGAAATAGCTGTAACTTTTGATAGAAGACTCAAACAAACATGTTTATGGCTTTATCTTATAGAACTCAAGGTCTCCGTGCTGGGAAAACAGGTTTTGCAGCTGTTTGAGCTAAGATTTCCAAGTTATTCACATAATGAAAACCTATACTTTGTTTCGGTCGAGTTCCCCATTCAAAATGCATGTAACAGTGAGAAACGCACTGTCTTGGCGAAAGAAAGCGTTTTTGTACAACTTCATATGAATAGCTGTAACTTTTGATAGAAGACTCGGATACACATGTTTATGGCTTTATCTTATAGAACTCAAGGTCTCCGTGCTGGGAAAACAGGTTTTGCAGCTGTTTGAGCTAAGATTTCCAAGTTATTCACATAATGAAAACCTATACTTTGTTTCGGTCGAGTTCCCCATTCAAATGCATGTAACAGTGAGAAACGCACTGTCTTGGCGAAAGAAAGCGTTTTTGTACAACTTCATAGAAATAGCTGTAACTTTTGATAGAAGACTCAAACAAACATGTTTATGGCTTTATCTTATAGAACTCAAGGTCTCCGTGCTGGGCAAACAGGTTTTGCAGCTGTTTGAGCTAAGATTTCCAAGTTATTCACATAATGAAAACCTATACTTTGTTTCGGTCGAGTTCCCCATTCAAAATGCATGTAACAGTGAGAAACGCACTGTCTTGGCGAAAGAAAGCGTTTTTGTACAACTTCATAGAAATAGCTGTAACTTTTGATAGAAGACTCGGATACACATGTTTATGGCTTTATCTTATAGAACTCAAGGTCTCCGTGCTGGGCAAACAGGTTTTGCAGCTGTTTGAGCTAAGATTTCCAAGTTATTCACATAATGAAAACCTATACTTTGTTTCGGTCGAGTTCCCCATTCAAATGCATGTAACAGTGAGAAACGCACTGTCTTGGCGAAAGAAAGCGTTTTTGTACAACTTCATAGAAATAGCTGTAACTTTTGATAGAAGACTCGGATACACATGTTTATGGCTTTATCTTATAGAACTCAAGGTCTCCGTGCTGGGCAAACAGGTTTTGCAGCTGTTTGAGCTAAGATTTCCAAGTTATTCACATAATGAAAACCTATACTTTGTTTCGGTCGAGTTCCCCATTCAAATGCATGTAACAGTGAGAAACGCACTGTCTTGGCGAAAGAAAGCGTTTTTGTACAACTTCATAGAAATAGCTGTAACTTTTGATAGAAGACTCGGATACACATGTTTATGGCTTTATCTTATAGAACTCAAGGTCTCCGTGCTGGGCAAACAGGTTTTGCAGCTGTTTGAGCTAAGATTTCCAAGTTATTCACATAATGAAAACTTATACTTTGTTTCGGTCGAGTTCCCCATTCAAATGCATGTAACAGTGAGAAACACACTGTCTTGGCGAAAGAAAGCGTTTTTGTACAACTTCATAGAAATAGCTGTAACTTTTGATAGAAGACTCGGATACACATGTTTATGGCTTTATCTTATAGAACTCAAGGTCTCCGTGCTGGGCAAACAGGTTTTGCAGCTGTTTGAGCTAAGATTTCCAAGTTATTCACATAATGAAAACCTATACTTTGTTTCGGTCGAGTTCCCCATTCAAATGCATGTAACAGTGAGAAACGCACTGTCTTGGCGAAAGAAAGCGTTTTTGTACAACTTCATAGAAATAGCTGTAACTTTTGATAGAAGACTCAAACAAACATGTTTATGGCTTTATCTTATAGAACTCAAGGTCTCCGTGCTGGGCAAACAGGTTTTGCAGCTGTTTGAGCTAAGATTTCCAAGTTATTCACATAATGAAAACCTATACTTTGTTTCGGTCGAGTTCCCCATTCAAATGCATGTAACAGTGAGAAACGCACTGTCTTGGCGAAAGAAAGCGTTTTTGTACAACTTCATATAAATAGCTGTAACTTTTGATAGAAGACTCAAACAAACATGTTTATGGCTTTATCTTATAGAACTCAAGGTCTCCGTGCTGGGAAAACAGGTTTTGCAGCTGTTTGAGCTAAGATTTCCAAGTTATTCACATAATGAAAACCTATACTTTGTTTCGGTCGAGTTCCCCATTCAAATGCATGTAACAGTGAGAAACGCACTGTCTTGGCGAAAGAAAGCGTTTTTGTACAACTTCATAGAAATAGCTGTAACTTTTGATAGAAGACTCAAACAAACATGTTTATGGCTTTATCTTATAGAACTCAAGGTCTCCGTGCTGGGAAAACAGGTTTTGCAGCTGTTTGAGCTAAGATTTCCAAGTTATTCACATAATGAAAACCTATACTTTGTTTCGGTCGAGTTCCCCATTCAAATGCATGTAACAGTGAGAAACGCACTGTCTTGGCGAAAGAAAGCGTTTTTGTACAACTTCATATAAATAGCTGTAACTTTTGATAGAAGACTCAAACAAACATGTTTATGGCTTTATCTTATAGAACTCAAGGTCTCCGTGCTGGGAAAACAGGTTTTGCAGCTGTTTGAGCTAAGATTTCCAAGTTATTCACATAATGAAAACCTATACTTTGTTTCGGTCGAGTTCCCCATTCAAATGCATGTAACAGTGAGAAACGCACTGTCTTGGCGAAAGAAAGCGTTTTTGTACAACTTCATAGAAATAGCTGTAACTTTTGATAGAAGACTCAAACAAACATGTTTATGGCTTTATCTTATAGAACTCAAGGTCTCCGTGCTGGGAAAACAGGTTTTGCAGCTGTTTGAGCTAAGATTTCCAAGTTATTCACATAATGAAAACCTATACTTTGTTTCGGTCGAGTTCCCCATTCAAATGCATGTAACAGTGAGAAACGCACTGTCTTGGCGAAAGAAAGCGTTTTTGTACAACTTCATAGAAATAGCTGTAACTTTTGATAGAAGACTCAAACAAACATGTTTATGGCTTTATCTTATAGAACTCAAGGTCTCCGTGCTGGGAAAACAGGTTTTGCAGCTGTTTGAGCTAAGATTTCCAAGTTATTCACATAATGAAAACCTATACTTTGTTTCGGTCGAGTTCCCCATTCAAATGCATGTAACAGTGAGAAACGCACTGTCTTGGCGAAAGAAAGCGTTTTTGTACAACTTCATAGAAATAGCTGTAACTTTTGATAGAAGACTCAAACAAACATGTTTATGGCTTTATCTTATAGAACTCAAGGTCTCCGTGCTGGGAAAACAGGTTTTGCAGCTGTTTGAGCTAAGATTTCCAAGTTATTCACATAATGAAAACCTATACTTTGTTTCGGTCGAGTTCCCCATTCAAAATGCATGTAACAGTGAGAAACGCACTGTCTTGGCGAAAGAAAGCGTTTTTGTACAACTTCATAGAAATAGCTGTAACTTTTGATAGAAGACTCAAACAAACATGTTTATGGCTTTATCTTATAGAACTCAAGGTCTCCGTGCTGGGAAAACAGGTTTTGCAGCTGTTTGAGCTAAGATTTCCAAGTTATTCACATAATGAAAACCTATACTTTGTTTCGGTCGAGTTCCCCATTCAAAATGCATGTAACAGTGAGAAACGCACTGTCTTGGCGAAAGAAAGCGTTTTTGTACAACTTCATAGAAATAGCTGTAACTTTTGATAGAAGACTCAAACAAACATGTTTATGGCTTTATCTTATAGAACTCAAGGTCTCCGTGCTGGGCAAACAGGTTTTGCAGCTGTTTGAGCTAAGATTTCCAAGTTATTCACATAATGAAAACTTATACTTTGTTTCGGTCGAGTTCCCCATTCAAATGCATGTAACAGTGAGAAACGCACTGTCTTGGCGAAAGAAAGCGTTTTTGTACAACTTCATATAAATAGCTGTAACTTTTGATAGAAGACTCAAACAAACATGTTTATGGCTTTATCTTATAGAACTCAAGGTCTCCGTGCTGGGAAAACAGGTTTTGCAGCTGTTTGAGCTAAGATTTCCAAGTTATTCACATAATGAAAACCTATACTTTGTTTCGGTCGAGTTCCCCATTCAAAATGCATGTAACAGTGAGAAACGCACTGTCTTGGCGAAAGAAAGCGTTTTTGTACAACTTCATAGAAATAGCTGTAACTTTTGATAGAAGACTCAAACAAACATGTTTATGGCTTTATCTTATAGAACTCAAGGTCTCCGTGCTGGGAAAACAGGTTTTGCAGCTGTTTGAGCTAAGATTTCCAAGTTATTCACATAATGAAAACCTATACTTTGTTTCGGTCGAGTTCCCCATTCAAAATGCATGTAACAGTGAGAAACGCACTGTCTTGGCGAAAGAAAGCGTTTTTGTACAACTTCATAGAAATAGCTGTAACTTTTGATAGAAGACTCGGATACACATGTTTATGGCTTTATCTTATAGAACTCAAGGTCTCCGTGCTGGGCAAACAGGTTTTGCAGCTGTTTGAGCTAAGATTTCCAAGTTATTCACATAATGAAAACCTATACTTTGTTTCGGTCGAGTTCCCCATTCAAATGCATGTAACAGTGAGAAACGCACTGTCTTGGCGAAAGAAAGCGTTTTTGTACAACTTCATAGAAATAGCTGTAACTTTTGATAGAAGACTCGGATACACATGTTTATGGCTTTATCTTATAGAACTCAAGGTCTCCGTGCTGGGCAAACAGGTTTTGCAGCTGTTTGAGCTAAGATTTCCAAGTTATTCACATAATGAAAACCTATACTTTGTTTCGGTCGAGTTCCCCATTCAAATGCATGTAACAGTGAGAAACGCACTGTCTTGGCGAAAGAAAGCGTTTTTGTACAACTTCATAGAAATAGCTGTAACTTTTGATAGAAGACTCGGATACACATGTTTATGGCTTTATCTTATAGAACTCAAGGTCTCCGTGCTGGGCAAACAGGTTTTGCAGCTGTTTGAGCTAAGATTTCCAAGTTATTCACATAATGAAAACCTATACTTTGTTTCGGTCGAGTTCCCCATTCAAATGCATGTAACAGTGAGAAACGCACTGTCTTGGCGAAAGAAAGCGTTTTTGTACAACTTCATAGAAATAGCTGTAACTTTTGATAGAAGACTCGGATACACATGTTTATGGCTTTATCTTATAGAACTCAAGGTCTCCGTGCTGGGCAAACAGGTTTTGCAGCTGTTTGAGCTAAGATTTCCAAGTTATTCACATAATGAAAACTTATACTTTGTTTCGGTCGAGTTCCCCATTCAAATGCATGTAACAGTGAGAAACACACTGTCTTGGCGAAAGAAAGCGTTTTTGTACAACTTCATAGAAATAGCTGTAACTTTTGATAGAAGACTCGGATACACATGTTTATGGCTTTATCTTATAGAACTCAAGGTCTCCGTGCTGGGCAAACAGGTTTTGCAGCTGTTTGAGCTAAGATTTCCAAGTTATTCACATAATGAAAACCTATACTTTGTTTCGGTCGAGTTCCCCATTCAAATGCATGTAACAGTGAGAAACGCACTGTCTTGGCGAAAGAAAGCGTTTTTGTACAACTTCATAGAAATAGCTGTAACTTTTGATAGAAGACTCGGATACACATGTTTATGGCTTTATCTTATAGAACTCAAGGTCTCCGTGCTGGGCAAACAGGTTTTGCAGCTGTTTGAGCTAAGATTTCCAAGTTATTCACATAATGAAAACCTATACTTTGTTTCGGTCGAGTTCCCCATTCAAATGCATGTAACAGTGAGAAACGCACTGTCTTGGCGAAAGAAAGCGTTTTTGTACAACTTCATAGAAATAGCTGTAACTTTTGATAGAAGACTCGGATACACATGTTTATGGCTTTATCTTATAGAACTCAAGGTCTCCGTGCTGGGAAAACAGGTTTTGCAGCTGTTTGAGCTAAGATTTCCAAGTTATTCACATAATGAAAACCTATACTTTGTTTCGGTCGAGTTCCCCATTCAAATGCATGTAACAGTGAGAAACGCACTGTCTTGGCGAAAGAAAGCGTTTTTGTACAACTTCATAGAAATAGCTGTAACTTTTGATAGAAGACTCAAACAAACATGTTTATGGCTTTATCTTATAGAACTCAAGGTCTCCGTGCTGGGAAAACAGGTTTTGCAGCTGTTTGAGCTAAGATTTCCAAGTTATTCACATAATGAAAACCTATACTTTGTTTCGGTCGAGTTCCCCATTCAAATGCATGTAACAGTGAGAAACGCACTGTCTTGGCGAAAGAAAGCGTTTTTGTACAACTTCATAGAAATAGCTGTAACTTTTGATAGAAGACTCAAACAAACATGTTTATGGCTTTATCTTATAGAACTCAAGGTCTCCGTGCTGGGAAAACAGGTTTTGCAGCTGTTTGAGCTAAGATTTCCAAGTTATTCACATAATGAAAACCTATACTTTGTTTCGGTCGAGTTCCCCATTCAAAATGCATGTAACAGTGAGAAACGCACTGTCTTGGCGAAAGAAAGCGTTTTTGTACAACTTCATAGAAATAGCTGTAACTTTTGATAGAAGACTCAAACAAACATGTTTATGGCTTTATCTTATAGAACTCAAGGTCTCCGT
This sequence comes from Diplotaxodon limnothrissa, assembly GCF_057381915.1. Classification (NCBI taxonomy): domain Eukaryota; kingdom Metazoa; phylum Chordata; class Actinopteri; order Cichliformes; family Cichlidae; genus Diplotaxodon; species Diplotaxodon limnothrissa. The sequence continues at coordinate 29,447,234 of NC_140608.1, read as the reverse complement.
GCTGGGAAAACAGGTTTTGCAGCTGTTTGAGCTAAGATTTCCAAGTTATTCACATAATGAAAACCTATACTTTGTTTCGGTCGAGTTCCCCATTCAAAATGCATGTAACAGTGAGAAACGCACTGTCTTGGCGAAAGAAAGCGTTTTTGTACAACTTCATAGAAATAGCTGTAACTTTTGATAGAAGACTCAAACAAACATGTTTATGGCTTTATCTTATAGAACTCAAGGTCTCCGTGCTGGGCAAACAGGTTTTGCAGCTGTTTGAGCTAAGATTTCCAAGTTATTCACATAATGAAAACTTATACTTTGTTTCGGTCGAGTTCCCCATTCAAATGCATGTAACAGTGAGAAACGCACTGTCTTGGCGAAAGAAAGCGTTTTTGTACAACTTCATATAAATAGCTGTAACTTTTGATAGAAGACTCAAACAAACATGTTTATGGCTTTATCTTATAGAACTCAAGGTCTCCGTGCTGGGAAAACAGGTTTTGCAGCTGTTTGAGCTAAGATTTCCAAGTTATTCACATAATGAAAACCTATACTTTGTTTCGGTCGAGTTCCCCATTCAAAATGCATGTAACAGTGAGAAACGCACTGTCTTGGCGAAAGAAAGCGTTTTTGTACAACTTCATAGAAATAGCTGTAACTTTTGATAGAAGACTCAAACAAACATGTTTATGGCTTTATCTTATAGAACTCAAGGTCTCCGTGCTGGGAAAACAGGTTTTGCAGCTGTTTGAGCTAAGATTTCCAAGTTATTCACATAATGAAAACCTATACTTTGTTTCGGTCGAGTTCCCCATTCAAAATGCATGTAACAGTGAGAAACGCACTGTCTTGGCGAAAGAAAGCGTTTTTGTACAACTTCATAGAAATAGCTGTAACTTTTGATAGAAGACTCGGATACACATGTTTATGGCTTTATCTTATAGAACTCAAGGTCTCCGTGCTGGGCAAACAGGTTTTGCAGCTGTTTGAGCTAAGATTTCCAAGTTATTCACATAATGAAAACCTATACTTTGTTTCGGTCGAGTTCCCCATTCAAATGCATGTAACAGTGAGAAACGCACTGTCTTGGCGAAAGAAAGCGTTTTTGTACAACTTCATAGAAATAGCTGTAACTTTTGATAGAAGACTCGGATACACATGTTTATGGCTTTATCTTATAGAACTCAAGGTCTCCGTGCTGGGCAAACAGGTTTTGCAGCTGTTTGAGCTAAGATTTCCAAGTTATTCACATAATGAAAACCTATACTTTGTTTCGGTCGAGTTCCCCATTCAAATGCATGTAACAGTGAGAAACGCACTGTCTTGGCGAAAGAAAGCGTTTTTGTACAACTTCATAGAAATAGCTGTAACTTTTGATAGAAGACTCGGATACACATGTTTATGGCTTTATCTTATAGAACTCAAGGTCTCCGTGCTGGGCAAACAGGTTTTGCAGCTGTTTGAGCTAAGATTTCCAAGTTATTCACATAATGAAAACCTATACTTTGTTTCGGTCGAGTTCCCCATTCAAATGCATGTAACAGTGAGAAACGCACTGTCTTGGCGAAAGAAAGCGTTTTTGTACAACTTCATAGAAATAGCTGTAACTTTTGATAGAAGACTCGGATACACATGTTTATGGCTTTATCTTATAGAACTCAAGGTCTCCGTGCTGGGCAAACAGGTTTTGCAGCTGTTTGAGCTAAGATTTCCAAGTTATTCACATAATGAAAACTTATACTTTGTTTCGGTCGAGTTCCCCATTCAAATGCATGTAACAGTGAGAAACACACTGTCTTGGCGAAAGAAAGCGTTTTTGTACAACTTCATAGAAATAGCTGTAACTTTTGATAGAAGACTCGGATACACATGTTTATGGCTTTATCTTATAGAACTCAAGGTCTCCGTGCTGGGCAAACAGGTTTTGCAGCTGTTTGAGCTAAGATTTCCAAGTTATTCACATAATGAAAACCTATACTTTGTTTCGGTCGAGTTCCCCATTCAAATGCATGTAACAGTGAGAAACGCACTGTCTTGGCGAAAGAAAGCGTTTTTGTACAACTTCATAGAAATAGCTGTAACTTTTGATAGAAGACTCGGATACACATGTTTATGGCTTTATCTTATAGAACTCAAGGTCTCCGTGCTGGGAAAACAGGTTTTGCAGCTGTTTGAGCTAAGATTTCCAAGTTATTCACATAATGAAAACCTATACTTTGTTTCGGTCGAGTTCCCCATTCAAATGCATGTAACAGTGAGAAACGCACTGTCTTGGCGAAAGAAAGCGTTTTTGTACAACTTCATAGAAATAGCTGTAACTTTTGATAGAAGACTCGGATACACATGTTTATGGCTTTATCTTATAGAACTCAAGGTCTCCGTGCTGGGCAAACAGGTTTTGCAGCTGTTTGAGCTAAGATTTCCAAGTTATTCACATAATGAAAACTTATACTTTGTTTCGGTCGAGTTCCCCATTCAAATGCATGTAACAGTGAGAAACACACTGTCTTGGCGAAAGAAAGCGTTTTTGTACAACTTCATAGAAATAGCTGTAACTTTTGATAGAAGACTCGGATACACATGTTTATGGCTTTATCTTATAGAACTCAAGGTCTCCGTGCTGGGCAAACAGGTTTTGCAGCTGTTTGAGCTAAGATTTCCAAGTTATTCACATAATGAAAACCTATACTTTGTTTCGGTCGAGTTCCCCATTCAAATGCATGTAACAGTGAGAAACGCACTGTCTTGGCGAAAGAAAGCGTTTTTGTACAACTTCATAGAAATAGCTGTAACTTTTGATAGAAGACTCAAACAAACATGTTTATGGCTTTATCTTATAGAACTCAAGGTCTCCGTGCTGGGAAAACAGGTTTTGCAGCTGTTTGAGCTAAGATTTCCAAGTTATTCACATAATGAAAACCTATACTTTGTTTCGGTCGAGTTCCCCATTCAAATGCATGTAACAGTGAGAAACGCACTGTCTTGGCGAAAGAAAGCGTTTTTGTACAACTTCATAGAAATAGCTGTAACTTTTGATAGAAGACTCAAACAAACATGTTTATGGCTTTATCTTATAGAACTCAAGGTCTCCGTGCTGGGCAAACAGGTTTTGCAGCTGTTTGAGCTAAGATTTCCAAGTTATTCACATAATGAAAACCTATACTTTGTTTCGGTCGAGTTCCCCATTCAAATGCATGTAACAGTGAGAAACGCACTGTCTTGGCGAAAGAAAGCGTTTTTGTACAACTTCATAGAAATAGCTGTAACTTTTGATAGAAGACTCGGATACACATGTTTATGGCTTTATCTTATAGAACTCAAGGTCTCCGTGCTGGGCAAACAGGTTTTGCAGCTGTTTGAGCTAAGATTTCCAAGTTATTCACATAATGAAAACCTATACTTTGTTTCGGTCGAGTTCCCCATTCAAATGCATGTAACAGTGAGAAACGCACTGTCTTGGCGAAAGAAAGCGTTTTTGTACAACTTCATATGAATAGCTGTAACTTTTGATAGAAGACTCGGATACACATGTTTATGGCTTTATCTTATAGAACTCAAGGTCTCCGTGCTGGGCAAACAGGTTTTGCAGCTGTTTGAGCTAAGATTTCCAAGTTATTCACATAATGAAAACCTATACTTTGTTTCGGTCGAGTTCCCCATTCAAATGCATGTAACAGTGAGAAACGCACTGTCTTGGCGAAAGAAAGCGTTTTTGTACAACTTCATAGAAATAGCTGTAACTTTTGATAGAAGACTCAAACAAACATGTTTATGGCTTTATCTTATAGAACTCAAGGTCTCCGTGCTGGGCAAACAGGTTTTGCAGCTGTTTGAGCTAAGATTTCCAAGTTATTCACATAATGAAAACTTATACTTTGTTTCGGTCGAGTTCCCCATTCAAATGCATGTAACAGTGAGAAACGCACTGTCTTGGCGAAAGAAAGCGTTTTTGTACAACTTCATAGAAATAGCTGTAACTTTTGATAGAAGACTCGGATACACATGTTTATGGCTTTATCTTATAGAACTCAAGGTCTCCGTGCTGGGCAAACAGGTTTTGCAGCTGTTTGAGCTAAGATTTCCAAGTTATTCACATAATGAAAACTTATACTTTGTTTCGGTCGAGTTCCCCATTCAAATGCATGTAACAGTGAGAAACGCACTGTCTTGGCGAAAGAAAGCGTTTTTGTACAACTTCATAGAAATAGCTGTAACTTTTGATAGAAGACTCGGATACACATGTTTATGGCTTTATCTTATAGAACTCAAGGTCTCCGTGCTGGGCAAACAGGTTTTGCAGCTGTTTGAGCTAAGATTTCCAAGTTATTCACATAATGAAAACCTATACTTTGTTTCGGTCGAGTTCCCCATTCAAATGCATGTAACAGTGAGAAACGCACTGTCTTGGCGAAAGAAAGCGTTTTTGTACAACTTCATAGAAATAGCTGTAACTTTTGATAGAAGACTCGGATACACATGTTTATGGCTTTATCTTATAGAACTCAAGGTCTCCGTGCTGGGCAAACAGGTTTTGCAGCTGTTTGAGCTAAGATTTCCAAGTTATTCACATAATGAAAACTTATACTTTGTTTCGGTCGAGTTCCCCATTCAAATGCATGTAACAGTGAGAAACACACTGTCTTGGCGAAAGAAAGCGTTTTTGTACAACTTCATAGAAATAGCTGTAACTTTTGATAGAAGACTCGGATACACATGTTTATGGCTTTATCTTATAGAACTCAAGGTCTCCGTGCTGGGCAAACAGGTTTTGCAGCTGTTTGAGCTAAGATTTCCAAGTTATTCACATAATGAAAACCTATACTTTGTTTCGGTCGAGTTCCCCATTCAAATGCATGTAACAGTGAGAAACGCACTGTCTTGGCGAAAGAAAGCGTTTTTGTACAACTTCATATAAATAGCTGTAACTTTTGATAGAAGACTCAAACAAACATGTTTATGGCTTTATCTTATAGAACTCAAGGTCTCCGTGCTGGGAAAACAGGTTTTGCAGCTGTTTGAGCTAAGATTTCCAAGTTATTCACATAATGAAAACCTATACTTTGTTTCGGTCGAGTTCCCCATTCAAATGCATGTAACAGTGAGAAACGCACTGTCTTGGCGAAAGAAAGCGTTTTTGTACAACTTCATAGAAATAGCTGTAACTTTTGATAGAAGACTCAAACAAACATGTTTATGGCTTTATCTTATAGAACTCAAGGTCTCCGTGCTGGGAAAACAGGTTTTGCAGCTGTTTGAGCTAAGATTTCCAAGTTATTCACATAATGAAAACCTATACTTTGTTTCGGTCGAGTTCCCCATTCAAAATGCATGTAACAGTGAGAAACGCACTGTCTTGGCGAAAGAAAGCGTTTTTGTACAACTTCATAGAAATAGCTGTAACTTTTGATAGAAGACTCAAACAAACATGTTTATGGCTTTATCTTATAGAACTCAAGGTCTCCGTGCTGGGAAAACAGGTTTTGCAGCTGTTTGAGCTAAGATTTCCAAGTTATTCACATAATGAAAACCTATACTTTGTTTCGGTCGAGTTCCCCATTCAAAATGCATGTAACAGTGAGAAACGCACTGTCTTGGCGAAAGAAAGCGTTTTTGTACAACTTCATAGAAATAGCTGTAACTTTTGATAGAAGACTCAAACAAACATGTTTATGGCTTTATCTTATAGAACTCAAGGTCTCCGTGCTGGGAAAACAGGTTTTGCAGCTGTTTGAGCTAAGATTTCCAAGTTATTCACATAATGAAAACCTATACTTTGTTTCGGTCGAGTTCCCCATTCAAAATGCATGTAACAGTGAGAAACGCACTGTCTTGGCGAAAGAAAGCGTTTTTGTACAACTTCATAGAAATAGCTGTAACTTTTGATAGAAGACTCAAACAAACATGTTTATGGCTTTATCTTATAGAACTCAAGGTCTCCGTGCTGGGCAAACAGGTTTTGCAGCTGTTTGAGCTAAGATTTCCAAGTTATTCACATAATGAAAACTTATACTTTGTTTCGGTCGAGTTCCCCATTCAAATGCATGTAACAGTGAGAAACGCACTGTCTTGGCGAAAGAAAGCGTTTTTGTACAACTTCATAGAAATAGCTGTAACTTTTGATAGAAGACTCGGATACACATGTTTATGGCTTTATCTTATAGAACTCAAGGTCTCCGTGCTGGGCAAACAGGTTTTGCAGCTGTTTGAGCTAAGATTTCCAAGTTATTCACATAATGAAAACTTATACTTTGTTTCGGTCGAGTTCCCCATTCAAATGCATGTAACAGTGAGAAACGCACTGTCTTGGCGAAAGAAAGCGTTTTTGTACAACTTCATAGAAATAGCTGTAACTTTTGATAGAAGACTCGGATACACATGTTTATGGCTTTATCTTATAGAACTCAAGGTCTCCGTGCTGGGCAAACAGGTTTTGCAGCTGTTTGAGCTAAGATTTCCAAGTTATTCACATAATGAAAACCTATACTTTGTTTCGGTCGAGTTCCCCATTCAAATGCATGTAACAGTGAGAAACGCACTGTCTTGGCGAAAGAAAGCGTTTTTGTACAACTTCATATAAATAGCTGTAACTTTTGATAGAAGACTCAAACAAACATGTTTATGGCTTTATCTTATAGAACTCAAGGTCTCCGTGCTGGGAAAACAGGTTTTGCAGCTGTTTGAGCTAAGATTTCCAAGTTATTCACATAATGAAAACCTATACTTTGTTTCGGTCGAGTTCCCCATTCAAATGCATGTAACAGTGAGAAACGCACTGTCTTGGCGAAAGAAAGCGTTTTTGTACAACTTCATATAAATAGCTGTAACTTTTGATAGAAGACTCAAACAAACATGTTTATGGCTTTATCTTATAGAACTCAAGGTCTCCGTGCTGGGCAAACAGGTTTTGCAGCTGTTTGAGCTAAGATTTCCAAGTTATTCACATAATGAAAACCTATACTTTGTTTCGGTCGAGTTCCCCATTCAAATGCATGTAACAGTGAGAAACGCACTGTCTTGGCGAAAGAAAGCGTTTTTGTACAACTTCATAGAAATAGCTGTAACTTTTGATAGAAGACTCAAACAAACATGTTTATGGCTTTATCTTATAGAACTCAAGGTCTCCGTGCTGGGAAAACAGGTTTTGCAGCTGTTTGAGCTAAGATTTCCAAGTTATTCACATAATGAAAACCTATACTTTGTTTCGGTCGAGTTCCCCATTCAAAATGCATGTAACAGTGAGAAACGCACTGTCTTGGCGAAAGAAAGCGTTTTTGTACAACTTCATAGAAATAGCTGTAACTTTTGATAGAAGACTCAAACAAACATGTTTATGGCTTTATCTTATAGAACTCAAGGTCTCCGTGCTGGGAAAACAGGTTTTGCAGCTGTTTGAGCTAAGATTTCCAAGTTATTCACATAATGAAAACCTATACTTTGTTTCGGTCGAGTTCCCCATTCAAAATGCATGTAACAGTGAGAAACGCACTGTCTTGGCGAAAGAAAGCGTTTTTGTACAACTTCATAGAAATAGCTGTAACTTTTGATAGAAGACTCGGATACACATGTTTATGGCTTTATCTTATAGAACTCAAGGTCTCCGTGCTGGGCAAACAGGTTTTGCAGCTGTTTGAGCTAAGATTTCCAAGTTATTCACATAATGAAAACCTATACTTTGTTTCGGTCGAGTTCCCCATTCAAATGCATGTAACAGTGAGAAACGCACTGTCTTGGCGAAAGAAAGCGTTTTTGTACAACTTCATATAAATAGCTGTAACTTTTGATAGAAGACTCAAACAAACATGTTTATGGCTTTATCTTATAGAACTCAAGGTCTCCGTGCTGGGAAAACAGGTTTTGCAGCTGTTTGAGCTAAGATTTCCAAGTTATTCACATAATGAAAACCTATACTTTGTTTCGGTCAAGTTCCCCATTCAAAATGCATGTAACAGTGAGAAACGCACTGTCTTGGCGAAAGAAAGCGTTTTTGTACAACTTCATATGAATAGCTGTAACTTTTGATAGAAGACTCGGATACACATGTTTATGGCTTTATCTTATAGAACTCAAGGTCTCCGTGCTGGGCAAACAGGTTTTGTAGCTGTTTGAGCTAAGATTTCCAAGTTATTCACATAATGAAAACCTATACTTTGTTTCGGTCGAGTTCCCCATTCAAAATGCATGTAACAGTGAGAAACGCACTGTCTTGGCGAAAGAAAGCGTTTTTGTACAACTTCATAGAAATAGCTGTAACTTTTGATAGAAGACTCAAACAAACATGTTTATGGCTTTATCTTATAGAACTCAAGGTCTCCGTGCTGGGAAAACAGGTTTTGCAGCTGTTTGAGCTAAGATTTCCAAGTTATTCACATAATGAAAACCTATACTTTGTTTCGGTCGAGTTCCCCATTCAAAATGCATGTAACAGTGAGAAACGCACTGTCTTGGCGAAAGAAAGCGTTTTTGTACAACTTCATATGAATAGCTGTAACTTTTGATAGAAGACTCGGATACACATGTTTATGGCTTTATCTTATAGAACTCAAGGTCTCCGTGCTGGGCAAACAGGTTTTGCAGCTGTTTGAGCTAAGATTTCCAAGTTATTCACATAATGAAAACCTATACTTTGTTTCGGTCGAGTTCCCCATTCAAATGCATGTAACAGTGAGAAACGCACTGTCTTGGCGAAAGAAAGCGTTTTTGTACAACTTCATATAAATAGCTGTAACTTTTGATAGAAGACTCGGATACACATGTTTATGGCTTTATCTTATAGAACTCAAGGTCTCCGTGCTGGGCAAACAGGTTTTGCAGCTGTTTGAGCTAAGATTTCCAAGTTATTCACATAATGAAAACCTATACTTTGTTTCGGTCGAGTTCCCCATTCAAATGCATGTAACAGTGAGAAACGCACTGTCTTGGCGAAAGAAAGCGTTTTTGTACAACTTCATATGAATAGCTGTAACTTTTGATAGAAGACTCGGATACACATGTTTATGGCTTTATCTTATAGAACTCAAGGTCTCCGTGCTGGGCAAACAGGTTTTGCAGCTGTTTGAGCTAAGATTTCCAAGTTATTCACATAATGAAAACCTATACTTTGTTTCGGTCGAGTTCCCCATTCAAATGCATGTAACAGTGAGAAACGCACTGTCTTGGCGAAAGAAAGCGTTTTTGTACAACTTCATATAAATAGCTGTAACTTTTGATAGAAGACTCGGATACACATGTTTATGGCTTTATCTTATAGAACTCAAGGTCTCCGTGCTGGGCAAACAGGTTTTGCAGCTGTTTGAGCTAAGATTTCCAAGTTATTCACATAATGAAAACCTATACTTTGTTTCGGTCGAGTTCCCCATTCAAATGCATGTAACAGTGAGAAACGCACTGTCTTGGCGAAAGAAAGCGTTTTTGTACAACTTCATATAAATAGCTGTAACTTTTGATAGAAGACTCAAACAAACATGTTTATGGCTTTATCTTATAGAACTCAAGGTCTCCGTGCTGGGAAAACAGGTTTTGCAGCTGTTTGAGCTAAGATTTCCAAGTTATTCACATAATGAAAACCTATACTTTGTTTCGGTCAAGTTCCCCATTCAAAATGCATGTAACAGTGAGAAACGCACTGTCTTGGCGAAAGAAAGCGTTTTTGTACAACTTCATATGAATAGCTGTAACTTTTGATAGAAGACTCGGATACACATGTTTATGGCTTTATCTTATAGAACTCAAGGTCTCCGTGCTGGGCAAACAGGTTTTGTAGCTGTTTGAGCTAAGATTTCCAAGTTATTCACATAATGAAAACCTATACTTTGTTTCGGTCGAGTTCCCCATTCAAATGCATGTAACAGTGAGAAACGCACTGTCATGGCGAAAGAAAGCGTTTTTGTACAACTTCATATAAATAGCTGTAACTTTTGATAGAAGACTCAAACAAACATGTTTATGGCTTTATCTTATAGAACTCAAGGTCTCCGTGCTGGGAAAACAGGTTTTGCAGCTGTTTGAGCTAAGATTTCCAAGTTATTCACATAATGAAAACCTATACTTTGTTTCGGTCGAGTTCCCCATTCAAATGCATGTAACAGTGAGAAACGCACTGTCTTGGCGAAAGAAAGCGTTTTTGTACAACTTCATAGAAATAGCTGTAACTTTTGATAGAAGACTCAAACAAACATGTTTATGGCTTTATCTTATAGAACTCAAGGTCTCCGTGCTGGGAAAACAGGTTTTGCAGCTGTTTGAGCTAAGATTTCCAAGTTATTCACATAATGAAAACCTATACTTTGTTTCGGTCGAGTTCCCCATTCAAAATGCATGTAACAGTGAGAAACGCACTGTCTTGGCGAAAGAAAGCGTTTTTGTACAACTTCATAGAAATAGCTGTAACTTTTGATAGAAGACTCAAACAAACATGTTTATGGCTTTATCTTATAGAACTCAAGGTCTCCGTGCTGGGAAAACAGGTTTTGCAGCTGTTTGAGCTAAGATTTCCAAGTTATTCACATAATGAAAACCTATACTTTGTTTCGGTCGAGTTCCCCATTCAAAATGCATGTAACAGTGAGAAACGCACTGTCTTGGCGAAAGAAAGCGTTTTTGTACAACTTCATAGAAATAGCTGTAACTTTTGATAGAAGACTCAAACAAACATGTTTATGGCTTTATCTTATAGAACTCAAGGTCTCCGTGCTGGGAAAACAGGTTTTGCAGCTGTTTGAGCTAAGATTTCCAAGTTATTCACATAATGAAAACCTATACTTTGTTTCGGTCGAGTTCCCCATTCAAAATGCATGTAACAGTGAGAAACGCACTGTCTTGGCGAAAGAAAGCGTTTTTGTACAACTTCATAGAAATAGCTGTAACTTTTGATAGAAGACTCAAACAAACATGTTTATGGCTTTATCTTATAGAACTCAAGGTCTCCGTGCTGGGCAAACAGGTTTTGCAGCTGTTTGAGCTAAGATTTCCAAGTTATTCACATAATGAAAACTTATACTTTGTTTCGGTCGAGTTCCCCATTCAAATGCATGTAACAGTGAGAAACGCACTGTCTTGGCGAAAGAAAGCGTTTTTGTACAACTTCATAGAAATAGCTGTAACTTTTGATAGAAGACTCGGATACACATGTTTATGGCTTTATCTTATAGAACTCAAGGTCTCCGTGCTGGGCAAACAGGTTTTGCAGCTGTTTGAGCTAAGATTTCCAAGTTATTCACATAATGAAAACTTATACTTTGTTTCGGTCGAGTTCCCCATTCAAATGCATGTAACAGTGAGAAACGCACTGTCTTGGCGAAAGAAAGCGTTTTTGTACAACTTCATAGAAATAGCTGTAACTTTTGATAGAAGACTCGGATACACATGTTTATGGCTTTATCTTATAGAACTCAAGGTCTCCGTGCTGGGCAAACAGGTTTTGCAGCTGTTTGAGCTAAGATTTCCAAGTTATTCACATAATGAAAACCTATACTTTGTTTCGGTCGAGTTCCCCATTCAAATGCATGTAACAGTGAGAAACGCACTGTCTTGGCGAAAGAAAGCGTTTTTGTACAACTTCATATAAATAGCTGTAACTTTTGATAGAAGACTCAAACAAACATGTTTATGGCTTTATCTTATAGAACTCAAGGTCTCCGTGCTGGGAAAACAGGTTTTGCAGCTGTTTGAGCTAAGATTTCCAAGTTATTCACATAATGAAAACCTATACTTTGTTTCGGTCGAGTTCCCCATTCAAATGCATGTAACAGTGAGAAACGCACTGTCTTGGCGAAAGAAAGCGTTTTTGTACAACTTCATATAAATAGCTGTAACTTTTGATAGAAGACTCAAACAAACATGTTTATGGCTTTATCTTATAGAACTCAAGGTCTCCGTGCTGGGCAAACAGGTTTTGCAGCTGTTTGAGCTAAGATTTCCAAGTTATTCACATAATGAAAACCTATACTTTGTTTCGGTCGAGTTCCCCATTCAAATGCATGTAACAGTGAGAAACGCACTGTCTTGGCGAAAGAAAGCGTTTTTGTACAACTTCATAGAAATAGCTGTAACTTTTGATAGAAGACTCAAACAAACATGTTTATGGCTTTATCTTATAGAACTCAAGGTCTCCGTGCTGGGAAAACAGGTTTTGCAGCTGTTTGAGCTAAGATTTCCAAGTTATTCACATAATGAAAACCTATACTTTGTTTCGGTCGAGTTCCCCATTCAAAATGCATGTAACAGTGAGAAACGCACTGTCTTGGCGAAAGAAAGCGTTTTTGTACAACTTCATAGAAATAGCTGTAACTTTTGATAGAAGACTCAAACAAACATGTTTATGGCTTTATCTTATAGAACTCAAGGTCTCCGTGCTGGGAAAACAGGTTTTGCAGCTGTTTGAGCTAAGATTTCCAAGTTATTCACATAATGAAAACCTATACTTTGTTTCGGTCAAGTTCCCCATTCAAAATGCATGTAACAGTGAGAAACGCACTGTCTTGGCGAAAGAAAGCGTTTTTGTACAACTTCATATGAATAGCTGTAACTTTTGATAGAAGACTCGGATACACATGTTTATGGCTTTATCTTATAGAACTCAAGGTCTCCGTGCTGGGCAAACAGGTTTTGTAGCTGTTTGAGCTAAGATTTCCAAGTTATTCACATAATGAAAACCTATACTTTGTTTCGGTCGAGTTCCCCATTCAAAATGCATGTAACAGTGAGAAACGCACTGTCTTGGCGAAAGAAAGCGTTTTTGTACAACTTCATAGAAATAGCTGTAACTTTTGATAGAAGACTCAAACAAACATGTTTATGGCTTTATCTTATAGAACTCAAGGTCTCCGTGCTGGGAAAACAGGTTTTGCAGCTGTTTGAGCTAAGATTTCCAAGTTATTCACATAATGAAAACCTATACTTTGTTTCGGTCGAGTTCCCCATTCAAAATGCATGTAACAGTGAGAAACGCACTGTCTTGGCGAAAGAAAGCGTTTTTGTACAACTTCATATGAATAGCTGTAACTTTTGATAGAAGACTCGGATACACATGTTTATGGCTTTATCTTATAGAACTCAAGGTCTCCGTGCTGGGCAAACAGGTTTTGCAGCTGTTTGAGCTAAGATTTCCAAGTTATTCACATAATGAAAACCTATACTTTGTTTCGGTCGAGTTCCCCATTCAAATGCATGTAACAGTGAGAAACGCACTGTCTTGGCGAAAGAAAGCGTTTTTGTACAACTTCATATAAATAGCTGTAACTTTTGATAGAAGACTCGGATACACATGTTTATGGCTTTATCTTATAGAACTCAAGGTCTCCGTGCTGGGCAAACAGGTTTTGCAGCTGTTTGAGCTAAGATTTCCAAGTTATTCACATAATGAAAACCTATACTTTGTTTCGGTCGAGTTCCCCATTCAAATGCATGTAACAGTGAGAAACGCACTGTCTTGGCGAAAGAAAGCGTTTTTGTACAACTTCATATGAATAGCTGTAACTTTTGATAGAAGACTCGGATACACATGTTTATGGCTTTATCTTATAGAACTCAAGGTCTCCGTGCTGGGCAAACAGGTTTTGCAGCTGTTTGAGCTAAGATTTCCAAGTTATTCACATAATGAAAACCTATACTTTGTTTCGGTCGAGTTCCCCATTCAAATGCATGTAACAGTGAGAAACGCACTGTCTTGGCGAAAGAAAGCGTTTTTGTACAACTTCATATAAATAGCTGTAACTTTTGATAGAAGACTCGGATACACATGTTTATGGCTTTATCTTATAGAACTCAAGGTCTCCGTGCTGGGCAAACAGGTTTTGCAGCTGTTTGAGCTAAGATTTCCAAGTTATTCACATAATGAAAACCTATACTTTGTTTCGGTCGAGTTCCCCATTCAAATGCATGTAACAGTGAGAAACGCACTGTCTTGGCGAAAGAAAGCGTTTTTGTACAACTTCATATAAATAGCTGTAACTTTTGATAGAAGACTCAAACAAACATGTTTATGGCTTTATCTTATAGAACTCAAGGTCTCCGTGCTGGGAAAACAGGTTTTGCAGCTGTTTGAGCTAAGATTTCCAAGTTATTCACATAATGAAAACCTATACTTTGTTTCGGTCAAGTTCCCCATTCAAAATGCATGTAACAGTGAGAAACGCACTGTCTTGGCGAAAGAAAGCGTTTTTGTACAACTTCATATGAATAGCTGTAACTTTTGATAGAAGACTCGGATACACATGTTTATGGCTTTATCTTATAGAACTCAAGGTCTCCGTGCTGGGCAAACAGGTTTTGTAGCTGTTTGAGCTAAGATTTCCAAGTTATTCACATAATGAAAACCTATACTTTGTTTCGGTCGAGTTCCCCATTCAAATGCATGTAACAGTGAGAAACGCACTGTCATGGCGAAAGAAAGCGTTTTTGTACAACTTCATAGAAATAGCTGTAACTTTTGATAGAAGACTCAAACAAACATGTTTATGGCTTTATCTTATAGAACTCAAGGTCTCCGTGCTGGGAAAACAGGTTTTGCAGCTGTTTGAGCTAAGATTTCCAAGTTATTCACATAATGAAAACCTATACTTTGTTTCGGTCGAGTTCCCCATTCAAAATGCATGTAACAGTGAGAAACGCACTGTCTTGGCGAAAGAAAGCGTTTTTGTACAACTTCATAGAAATAGCTGTAACTTTTGATAGAAGACTCAAACAAACATGTTTATGGCTTTATCTTATAGAACTCAAGGTCTCCGTGCTGGGCAAACAGGTTTTGCAGCTGTTTGAGCTAAGATTTCCAAGTTATTCACATAATGAAAACTTATACTTTGTTTCGGTCGAGTTCCCCATTCAAATGCATGTAACAGTGAGAAACGCACTGTCTTGGCGAAAGAAAGCGTTTTTGTACAACTTCATAGAAATAGCTGTAACTTTTGATAGAAGACTCGGATACACATGTTTATGGCTTTATCTTATAGAACTCAAGGTCTCCGTGCTGGGCAAACAGGTTTTGCAGCTGTTTGAGCTAAGATTTCCAAGTTATTCACATAATGAAAACTTATACTTTGTTTCGGTCGAGTTCCCCATTCAAATGCATGTAACAGTGAGAAACGCACTGTCTTGGCGAAAGAAAGCGTTTTTGTACAACTTCATAGAAATAGCTGTAACTTTTGATAGAAGACTCGGATACACATGTTTATGGCTTTATCTTATAGAACTCAAGGTCTCCGTGCTGGGCAAACAGGTTTTGCAGCTGTTTGAGCTAAGATTTCCAAGTTATTCACATAATGAAAACCTATACTTTGTTTCGGTCGAGTTCCCCATTCAAATGCATGTAACAGTGAGAAACGCACTGTCTTGGCGAAAGAAAGCGTTTTTGTACAACTTCATAGAAATAGCTGTAACTTTTGATAGAAGACTCAAACAAACATGTTTATGGCTTTATCTTATAGAACTCAAGGTCTCCGTGCTGGGAAAACAGGTTTTGCAGCTGTTTGAGCTAAGATTTCCAAGTTATTCACATAATGAAAACCTATACTTTGTTTCGGTCGAGTTCCCCATTCAAAATGCATGTAACAGTGAGAAACGCACTGTCTTGGCGAAAGAAAGCGTTTTTGTACAACTTCATAGAAATAGCTGTAACTTTTGATAGAAGACTCAAACAAACATGTTTATGGCTTTATCTTATAGAACTCAAGGTCTCCGTGCTGGGAAAACAGGTTTTGCAGCTGTTTGAGCTAAGATTTCCAAGTTATTCACATAATGAAAACCTATACTTTGTTTCGGTCGAGTTCCCCATTCAAATGCATGTAACAGTGAGAAACGCACTGTCTTGGCGAAAGAAAGCGTTTTTGTACAACTTCATAGAAATAGCTGTAACTTTTGATAGAAGACTCGGATACACATGTTTATGGCTTTATCTTATAGAACTCAAGGTCTCCGTGCTGGGAAAACAGGTTTTGCAGCTGTTTGAGCTAAGATTTCCAAGTTATTCACATAATGAAAACCTATACTTTGTTTCGGTCGAGTTCCCCATTCAAATGCATGTAACAGTGAGAAACGCACTGTCTTGGCGAAAGAAAGCGTTTTTGTACAACTTCATAGAAATAGCTGTAACTTTTGATAGAAGACTCAAACAAACATGTTTATGGCTTTATCTTATAGAACTCAAGGTCTCCGTGCTGGGAAAACAGGTTTTGCAGCTGTTTGAGCTAAGATTTCCAAGTTATTCACATAATGAAAACCTATACTTTGTTTCGGTCGAGTTCCCCATTCAAAATGCATGTAACAGTGAGAAACGCACTGTCTTGGCGAAAGAAAGCGTTTTTGTACAACTTCATAGAAATAGCTGTAACTTTTGATAGAAGACTCAAACAAACATGTTTATGGCTTTATCTTATAGAACTCAAGGTCTCCGTGCTGGGAAAACAGGTTTTGCAGCTGTTTGAGCTAAGATTTCCAAGTTATTCACATAATGAAAACCTATACTTTGTTTCGGTCGAGTTCCCCATTCAAATGCATGTAACAGTGAGAAACGCACTGTCTTGGCGAAAGAAAGCGTTTTTGTACAACTTCATAGAAATAGCTGTAACTTTTGATAGAAGACTCGGATACACATGTTTATGGCTTTATCTTATAGAACTCAAGGTCTCCGTGCTGGGCAAACAGGTTTTGCAGCTGTTTGAGCTAAGATTTCCAAGTTATTCACATAATGAAAACCTATACTTTGTTTCGGTCGAGTTCCCCATTCAAATGCATGTAACAGTGAGAAACGCACTGTCTTGGCGAAAGAAAGCGTTTTTGTACAACTTCATAGAAATAGCTGTAACTTTTGATAGAAGACTCAAACAAACATGTTTATGGCTTTATCTTATAGAACTCAAGGTCTCCGTGCTGGGAAAACAGGTTTTGCAGCTGTTTGAGCTAAGATTTCCAAGTTATTCACATAATGAAAACCTATACTTTGTTTCGGTCGAGTTCCCCATTAAAAATGCATGTAACAGTGAGAAACGCACTGTCTTGGCGAAAGAAAGCGTTTTTGTACAACTTCATATGAATAGCTGTAACTTTTGATAGAAGACTCGGATACACATGTTTATGGCTTTATCTTATAGAACTCAAGGTCTCCGTGCTGGGAAAACAGGTTTTGCAGCTGTTTGAGCTAAGATTTCCAAGTTATTCACATAATGAAAACCTATACTTTGTTTCGGTCGAGTTCCCCATTCAAATGCATGTAACAGTGAGAAACGCACTGTCTTGGCGAAAGAAAGCGTTTTTGTACAACTTCATAGAAATAGCTGTAACTTTTGATAGAAGACTCAAACAAACATGTTTATGGCTTTATCTTATAGAACTCAAGGTCTCCGTGCTGGGCAAACAGGTTTTGCAGCTGTTTGAGCTAAGATTTCCAAGTTATTCACATAATGAAAACCTATACTTTGTTTCGGTCGAGTTCCCCATTCAAAATGCATGTAACAGTGAGAAACGCACTGTCTTGGCGAAAGAAAGCGTTTTTGTACAACTTCATATGAATAGCTGTAACTTTTGATAGAAGACTCGGATACACATGTTTATGGCTTTATCTTATAGAACTCAAGGTCTCCGTGCTGGGAAAACAGGTTTTGCAGCTGTTTGAGCTAAGATTTCCAAGTTATTCACATAATGAAAACCTATACTTTGTTTCGGTCGAGTTCCCCATTCAAATGCATGTAACAGTGAGAAACGCACTGTCTTGGCGAAAGAAAGCGTTTTTGTACAACTTCATAGAAATAGCTGTAACTTTTGATAGAAGACTCAAACAAACATGTTTATGGCTTTATCTTATAGAACTCAAGGTCTCCGTGCTGGGCAAACAGGTTTTGCAGCTGTTTGAGCTAAGATTTCCAAGTTATTCACATAATGAAAACCTATACTTTGTTTCGGTCGAGTTCCCCATTCAAATGCATGTAACAGTGAGAAACGCACTGTCTTGGCGAAAGAAAGCGTTTTTGTACAACTTCATAGAAATAGCTGTAACTTTTGATAGAAGACTCGGATACACATGTTTATGGCTTTATCTTATAGAACTCAAGGTCTCCGTGCTGGGCAAACAGGTTTTGCAGCTGTTTGAGCTAAGATTTCCAAGTTATTCACATAATGAAAACCTATACTTTGTTTCGGTCGAGTTCCCCATTCAAATGCATGTAACAGTGAGAAACGCACTGTCTTGGCGAAAGAAAGCGTTTTTGTACAACTTCATATGAATAGCTGTAACTTTTGATAGAAGACTCGGATACACATGTTTATGGCTTTATCTTATAGAACTCAAGGTCTCCGTGCTGGGCAAACAGGTTTTGCAGCTGTTTGAGCTAAGATTTCCAAGTTATTCACATAATGAAAACCTATACTTTGTTTCGGTCGAGTTCCCCATTCAAATGCATGTAACAGTGAGAAACGCACTGTCTTGGCGAAAGAAAGCGTTTTTGTACAACTTCATAGAAATAGCTGTAACTTTTGATAGAAGACTCAAACAAACATGTTTATGGCTTTATCTTATAGAACTCAAGGTCTCCGTGCTGGGCAAACAGGTTTTGCAGCTGTTTGAGCTAAGATTTCCAAGTTATTCACATAATGAAAACTTATACTTTGTTTCGGGCGAGCTCCCCATTCAAATGCATGTAACAGTGAGAAACGCACTGTCTTGGCGAAAGAAAGCGTTTTTGTACAACTTCATATGAATAGCTGTAACTTTTGATAGAAGACTCGGATACACATGTTTATGGCTTTATCTTATAGAACTCAAGGTCTCCGTGCTGGGCAAACAGGTTTTGCAGCTGTTTGAGCTAAGATTTCCAAGTTATTCACATAATGAAAACCTATACTTTGTTTCGGTCGAGTTCCCCATTCAAATGCATGTAACAGTGAGAAACGCACTGTCTTGGCGAAAGAAAGCGTTTTTGTACAACTTCATATAAATAGCTGTAACTTTTGATAGAAGACTCGGATACACATGTTTATGGCTTTATCTTATAGAACTCAAGGTCTCCGTGCTGGGCAAACAGGTTTTGCAGCTGTTTGAGCTAAGATTTCCAAGTTATTCACATAATGAAAACCTATACTTTGTTTCGGTCGAGTTCCCCATTCAAATGCATGTAACAGTGAGAAACGCACTGTCTTGGCGAAAGAAAGCGTTTTTGTACAACTTCATATAAATAGCTGTAACTTTTGATAGAAGACTCAAACAAACATGTTTATGGCTTTATCTTATAGAACTCAAGGTCTCCGTGCTGGGAAAACAGGTTTTGCAGCTGTTTGAGCTAAGATTTCCAAGTTATTCACATAATGAAAACCTATACTTTGTTTCGGTCAAGTTCCCCATTCAAAATGCATGTAACAGTGAGAAACGCACTGTCTTGGCGAAAGAAAGCGTTTTTGTACAACTTCATATGAATAGCTGTAACTTTTGATAGAAGACTCGGATACACATGTTTATGGCTTTATCTTATAGAACTCAAGGTCTCCGTGCTGGGCAAACAGGTTTTGTAGCTGTTTGAGCTAAGATTTCCAAGTTATTCACATAATGAAAACCTATACTTTGTTTCGGTCGAGTTCCCCATTCAAATGCATGTAACAGTGAGAAACGCACTGTCATGGCGAAAGAAAGCGTTTTTGTACAACTTCATAGAAATAGCTGTAACTTTTGATAGAAGACTCAAACAAACATGTTTATGGCTTTATCTTATAGAACTCAAGGTCTCCGTGCTGGGAAAACAGGTTTTGCAGCTGTTTGAGCTAAGATTTCCAAGTTATTCACATAATGAAAACCTATACTTTGTTTCGGTCGAGTTCCCCATTCAAAATGCATGTAACAGTGAGAAACGCACTGTCTTGGCGAAAGAAAGCGTTTTTGTACAACTTCATAGAAATAGCTGTAACTTTTGATAGAAGACTCAAACAAACATGTTTATGGCTTTATCTTATAGAACTCAAGGTCTCCGTGCTGGGCAAACAGGTTTTGCAGCTGTTTGAGCTAAGATTTCCAAGTTATTCACATAATGAAAACTTATACTTTGTTTCGGTCGAGTTCCCCATTCAAATGCATGTAACAGTGAGAAACGCACTGTCTTGGCGAAAGAAAGCGTTTTTGTACAACTTCATAGAAATAGCTGTAACTTTTGATAGAAGACTCGGATACACATGTTTATGGCTTTATCTTATAGAACTCAAGGTCTCCGTGCTGGGCAAACAGGTTTTGCAGCTGTTTGAGCTAAGATTTCCAAGTTATTCACATAATGAAAACTTATACTTTGTTTCGGTCGAGTTCCCCATTCAAATGCATGTAACAGTGAGAAACGCACTGTCTTGGCGAAAGAAAGCGTTTTTGTACAACTTCATAGAAATAGCTGTAACTTTTGATAGAAGACTCGGATACACATGTTTATGGCTTTATCTTATAGAACTCAAGGTCTCCGTGCTGGGCAAACAGGTTTTGCAGCTGTTTGAGCTAAGATTTCCAAGTTATTCACATAATGAAAACCTATACTTTGTTTCGGTCGAGTTCCCCATTCAAATGCATGTAACAGTGAGAAACGCACTGTCTTGGCGAAAGAAAGCGTTTTTGTACAACTTCATAGAAATAGCTGTAACTTTTGATAGAAGACTCAAACAAACATGTTTATGGCTTTATCTTATAGAACTCAAGGTCTCCGTGCTGGGAAAACAGGTTTTGCAGCTGTTTGAGCTAAGATTTCCAAGTTATTCACATAATGAAAACCTATACTTTGTTTCGGTCGAGTTCCCCATTCAAAATGCATGTAACAGTGAGAAACGCACTGTCTTGGCGAAAGAAAGCGTTTTTGTACAACTTCATAGAAATAGCTGTAACTTTTGATAGAAGACTCAAACAAACATGTTTATGGCTTTATCTTATAGAACTCAAGGTCTCCGTGCTGGGAAAACAGGTTTTGCAGCTGTTTGAGCTAAGATTTCCAAGTTATTCACATAATGAAAACCTATACTTTGTTTCGGTCGAGTTCCCCATTCAAATGCATGTAACAGTGAGAAACGCACTGTCTTGGCGAAAGAAAGCGTTTTTGTACAACTTCATAGAAATAGCTGTAACTTTTGATAGAAGACTCGGATACACATGTTTATGGCTTTATCTTATAGAACTCAAGGTCTCCGTGCTGGGAAAACAGGTTTTGCAGCTGTTTGAGCTAAGATTTCCAAGTTATTCACATAATGAAAACCTATACTTTGTTTCGGTCGAGTTCCCCATTCAAATGCATGTAACAGTGAGAAACGCACTGTCTTGGCGAAAGAAAGCGTTTTTGTACAACTTCATAGAAATAGCTGTAACTTTTGATAGAAGACTCAAACAAACATGTTTATGGCTTTATCTTATAGAACTCAAGGTCTCCGTGCTGGGAAAACAGGTTTTGCAGCTGTTTGAGCTAAGATTTCCAAGTTATTCACATAATGAAAACCTATACTTTGTTTCGGTCGAGTTCCCCATTCAAAATGCATGTAACAGTGAGAAACGCACTGTCTTGGCGAAAGAAAGCGTTTTTGTACAACTTCATAGAAATAGCTGTAACTTTTGATAGAAGACTCAAACAAACATGTTTATGGCTTTATCTTATAGAACTCAAGGTCTCCGTGCTGGGAAAACAGGTTTTGCAGCTGTTTGAGCTAAGATTTCCAAGTTATTCACATAATGAAAACCTATACTTTGTTTCGGTCGAGTTCCCCATTCAAATGCATGTAACAGTGAGAAACGCACTGTCTTGGCGAAAGAAAGCGTTTTTGTACAACTTCATAGAAATAGCTGTAACTTTTGATAGAAGACTCGGATACACATGTTTATGGCTTTATCTTATAGAACTCAAGGTCTCCGTGCTGGGCAAACAGGTTTTGCAGCTGTTTGAGCTAAGATTTCCAAGTTATTCACATAATGAAAACCTATACTTTGTTTCGGTCGAGTTCCCCATTCAAATGCATGTAACAGTGAGAAACGCACTGTCTTGGCGAAAGAAAGCGTTTTTGTACAACTTCATAGAAATAGCTGTAACTTTTGATAGAAGACTCAAACAAACATGTTTATGGCTTTATCTTATAGAACTCAAGGTCTCCGTGCTGGGAAAACAGGTTTTGCAGCTGTTTGAGCTAAGATTTCCAAGTTATTCACATAATGAAAACCTATACTTTGTTTCGGTCGAGTTCCCCATTCAAAATGCATGTAACAGTGAGAAACGCACTGTCTTGGCGAAAGAAAGCGTTTTTGTACAACTTCATAGAAATAGCTGTAACTTTTGATAGAAGACTCGGATACACATGTTTATGGCTTTATCTTATAGAACTCAAGGTCTCCGTGCTGGGAAAACAGGTTTTGCAGCTGTTTGAGCTAAGATTTCCAAGTTATTCACATAATGAAAACCTATACTTTGTTTCGGTCGAGTTCCCCATTCAAATGCATGTAACAGTGAGAAACGCACTGTCTTGGCGAAAGAAAGCGTTTTTGTACAACTTCATAGAAATAGCTGTAACTTTTGATAGAAGACTCAAACAAACATGTTTATGGCTTTATCTTATAGAACTCAAGGTCTCCGTGCTGGGAAAACAGGTTTTGCAGCTGTTTGAGCTAAGATTTCCAAGTTATTCACATAATGAAAACCTATACTTTGTTTCGGTCGAGTTCCCCATTAAAAATGCATGTAACAGTGAGAAACGCACTGTCTTGGCGAAAGAAAGCGTTTTTGTACAACTTCATATGAATAGCTGTAACTTTTGATAGAAGACTCGGATACACATGTTTATGGCTTTATCTTATAGAACTCAAGGTCTCCGTGCTGGGAAAACAGGTTTTGCAGCTGTTTGAGCTAAGATTTCCAAGTTATTCACATAATGAAAACCTATACTTTGTTTCGGTCGAGTTCCCCATTCAAATGCATGTAACAGTGAGAAACGCACTGTCTTGGCGAAAGAAAGCGTTTTTGTACAACTTCATAGAAATAGCTGTAACTTTTGATAGAAGACTCAAACAAACATGTTTATGGCTTTATCTTATAGAACTCAAGGTCTCCGTGCTGGGCAAACAGGTTTTGCAGCTGTTTGAGCTAAGATTTCCAAGTTATTCACATAATGAAAACCTATACTTTGTTTCGGTCGAGTTCCCCATTCAAAATGCATGTAACAGTGAGAAACGCACTGTCTTGGCGAAAGAAAGCGTTTTTGTACAACTTCATATGAATAGCTGTAACTTTTGATAGAAGACTCGGATACACATGTTTATGGCTTTATCTTATAGAACTCAAGGTCTCCGTGCTGGGAAAACAGGTTTTGCAGCTGTTTGAGCTAAGATTTCCAAGTTATTCACATAATGAAAACCTATACTTTGTTTCGGTCGAGTTCCCCATTCAAATGCATGTAACAGTGAGAAACGCACTGTCTTGGCGAAAGAAAGCGTTTTTGTACAACTTCATAGAAATAGCTGTAACTTTTGATAGAAGACTCAAACAAACATGTTTATGGCTTTATCTTATAGAACTCAAGGTCTCCGTGCTGGGCAAACAGGTTTTGCAGCTGTTTGAGCTAAGATTTCCAAGTTATTCACATAATGAAAACCTATACTTTGTTTCGGTCGAGTTCCCCATTCAAATGCATGTAACAGTGAGAAACGCACTGTCTTGGCGAAAGAAAGCGTTTTTGTACAACTTCATAGAAATAGCTGTAACTTTTGATAGAAGACTCGGATACACATGTTTATGGCTTTATCTTATAGAACTCAAGGTCTCCGTGCTGGGCAAACAGGTTTTGCAGCTGTTTGAGCTAAGATTTCCAAGTTATTCACATAATGAAAACCTATACTTTGTTTCGGTCGAGTTCCCCATTCAAATGCATGTAACAGTGAGAAACGCACTGTCTTGGCGAAAGAAAGCGTTTTTGTACAACTTCATATGAATAGCTGTAACTTTTGATAGAAGACTCGGATACACATGTTTATGGCTTTATCTTATAGAACTCAAGGTCTCCGTGCTGGGCAAACAGGTTTTGCAGCTGTTTGAGCTAAGATTTCCAAGTTATTCACATAATGAAAACCTATACTTTGTTTCGGTCGAGTTCCCCATTCAAATGCATGTAACAGTGAGAAACGCACTGTCTTGGCGAAAGAAAGCGTTTTTGTACAACTTCATAGAAATAGCTGTAACTTTTGATAGAAGACTCAAACAAACATGTTTATGGCTTTATCTTATAGAACTCAAGGTCTCCGTGCTGGGCAAACAGGTTTTGCAGCTGTTTGAGCTAAGATTTCCAAGTTATTCACATAATGAAAACCTATACTTTGTTTCGGTCGAGTTCCCCATTCAAATGCATGTAACAGTGAGAAACGCACTGTCTTGGCGAAAGAAAGCGTTTTTGTACAACTTCATAGAAATAGCTGTAACTTTTGATAGAAGACTCGGATACACATGTTTATGGCTTTATCTTATAGAACTCAAGGTCTCCGTGCTGGGCAAACAGGTTTTGCAGCTGTTTGAGCTAAGATTTCCAAGTTATTCACATAATGAAAACCTATACTTTGTTTCGGTCGAGTTCCCCATTCAAATGCATGTAACAGTGAGAAACGCACTGTCTTGGCGAAAGAAAGCGTTTTTGTACAACTTCATAGAAATAGCTGTAACTTTTGATAGAAGACTCGGATACACATGTTTATGGCTTTATCTTATAGAACTCAAGGTCTCCGTGCTGGGCAAACAGGTTTTGCAGCTGTTTGAGCTAAGATTTCCAAGTTATTCACATAATGAAAACCTATACTTTGTTTCGGTCGAGTTCCCCATTCAAATGCATGTAACAGTGAGAAACGCACTGTCTTGGCGAAAGAAAGCGTTTTTGTACAACTTCATAGAAATAGCTGTAACTTTTGATAGAAGACTCAAACAAACATGTTTATGGCTTTATCTTATAGAACTCAAGGTCTCCGTGCTGGGCAAACAGGTTTTGCAGCTGTTTGAGCTAAGATTTCCAAGTTATTCACATAATGAAAACCTATACTTTGTTTCGGTCGAGTTCCCCATTCAAATGCATGTAACAGTGAGAAACGCACTGTCTTGGCGAAAGAAAGCGTTTTTGTACAACTTCATAGAAATAGCTGTAACTTTTGATAGAAGACTCAAACAAACATGTTTATGGCTTTATCTTATAGAACTCAAGGTCTCCGTGCTGGGAAAACAGGTTTTGCAGCTGTTTGAGCTAAGATTTCCAAGTTATTCACATAATGAAAACTTATACTTTGTTTCGGTCGAGTTCCCCATTCAAATGCATGTAACAGTGAGAAACGCACTGTCTTGGCGAAAGAAAGCGTTTTTGTACAACTTCATAGAAATAGCTGTAACTTTTGATAGAAGACTCGGATACACATGTTTATGGCTTTATCTTATAGAACTCAAGGTCTCCGTGCTGGGAAAACAGGTTTTGCAGCTGTTTGAGCTAAGATTTCCAAGTTATTCACATAATGAAAACCTATACTTTGTTTCGGTCGAGTTCCCCATTCAAATGCATGTAACAGTGAGAAACGCACTGTCTTGGCGAAAGAAAGCGTTTTTGTACAACTTCATAGAAATAGCTGTAACTTTTGATAGAAGACTCAAACAAACATGTTTATGGCTTTATCTTATAGAACTCAAGGTCTCCGTGCTGGGAAAACAGGTTTTGCAGCTGTTTGAGCTAAGATTTCCAAGTTATTCACATAATGAAAACCTATACTTTGTTTCGGTCGAGTTCCCCATTCAAAATGCATGTAACAGTGAGAAACGCACTGTCTTGGCGAAAGAAAGCGTTTTTGTACAACTTCATATGAATAGCTGTAACTTTTGATAGAAGACTCGGATACACATGTTTATGGCTTTATCTTATAGAACTCAAGGTCTCCGTGCTGGGAAAACAGGTTTTGCAGCTGTTTGAGCTAAGATTTCCAAGTTATTCACATAATGAAAACCTATACTTTGTTTCGGTCGAGTTCCCCATTCAAATGCATGTAACAGTGAGAAACGCACTGTCTTGGCGAAAGAAAGCGTTTTTGTACAACTTCATAGAAATAGCTGTAACTTTTGATAGAAGACTCAAACAAACATGTTTATGGCTTTATCTTATAGAACTCAAGGTCTCCGTGCTGGGCAAACAGGTTTTGCAGCTGTTTGAGCTAAGATTTCCAAGTTATTCACATAATGAAAACCTATACTTTGTTTCGGTCGAGTTCCCCATTCAAAATGCATGTAACAGTGAGAAACGCACTGTCTTGGCGAAAGAAAGCGTTTTTGTACAACTTCATATGAATAGCTGTAACTTTTGATAGAAGACTCGGATACACATGTTTATGGCTTTATCTTATAGAACTCAAGGTCTCCGTGCTGGGAAAACAGGTTTTGCAGCTGTTTGAGCTAAGATTTCCAAGTTATTCACATAATGAAAACCTATACTTTGTTTCGGTCGAGTTCCCCATTCAAATGCATGTAACAGTGAGAAACGCACTGTCTTGGCGAAAGAAAGCGTTTTTGTACAACTTCATAGAAATAGCTGTAACTTTTGATAGAAGACTCAAACAAACATGTTTATGGCTTTATCTTATAGAACTCAAGGTCTCCGTGCTGGGCAAACAGGTTTTGCAGCTGTTTGAGCTAAGATTTCCAAGTTATTCACATAATGAAAACCTATACTTTGTTTCGGTCGAGTTCCCCATTCAAATGCATGTAACAGTGAGAAACGCACTGTCTTGGCGAAAGAAAGCGTTTTTGTACAACTTCATAGAAATAGCTGTAACTTTTGATAGAAGACTCGGATACACATGTTTATGGCTTTATCTTATAGAACTCAAGGTCTCCGTGCTGGGCAAACAGGTTTTGCAGCTGTTTGAGCTAAGATTTCCAAGTTATTCACATAATGAAAACCTATACTTTGTTTCGGTCGAGTTCCCCATTCAAATGCATGTAACAGTGAGAAACGCACTGTCTTGGCGAAAGAAAGCGTTTTTGTACAACTTCATAGAAATAGCTGTAACTTTTGATAGAAGACTCGGATACACATGTTTATGGCTTTATCTTATAGAACTCAAGGTCTCCGTGCTGGGCAAACAGGTTTTGCAGCTGTTTGAGCTAAGATTTCCAAGTTATTCACATAATGAAAACCTATACTTTGTTTCGGTCGAGTTCCCCATTCAAATGCATGTAACAGTGAGAAACGCACTGTCTTGGCGAAAGAAAGCGTTTTTGTACAACTTCATATGAATAGCTGTAACTTTTGATAGAAGACTCGGATACACATGTTTATGGCTTTATCTTATAGAACTCAAGGTCTCCGTGCTGGGCAAACAGGTTTTGCAGCTGTTTGAGCTAAGATTTCCAAGTTATTCACATAATGAAAACCTATACTTTGTTTCGGTCGAGTTCCCCATTCAAATGCATGTAACAGTGAGAAACGCACTGTCTTGGCGAAAGAAAGCGTTTTTGTACAACTTCATAGAAATAGCTGTAACTTTTGATAGAAGACTCAAACAAACATGTTTATGGCTTTATCTTATAGAACTCAAGGTCTCCGTGCTGGGCAAACAGGTTTTGCAGCTGTTTGAGCTAAGATTTCCAAGTTATTCACATAATGAAAACCTATACTTTGTTTCGGTCGAGTTCCCCATTCAAATGCATGTAACAGTGAGAAACGCACTGTCTTGGCGAAAGAAAGCGTTTTTGTACAACTTCATAGAAATAGCTGTAACTTTTGATAGAAGACTCGGATACACATGTTTATGGCTTTATCTTATAGAACTCAAGGTCTCCGTGCTGGGCAAACAGGTTTTGCAGCTGTTTGAGCTAAGATTTCCAAGTTATTCACATAATGAAAACCTATACTTTGTTTCGGTCGAGTTCCCCATTCAAATGCATGTAACAGTGAGAAACGCACTGTCTTGGCGAAAGAAAGCGTTTTTGTACAACTTCATAGAAATAGCTGTAACTTTTGATAGAAGACTCGGATACACATGTTTATGGCTTTATCTTATAGAACTCAAGGTCTCCGTGCTGGGCAAACAGGTTTTGCAGCTGTTTGAGCTAAGATTTCCAAGTTATTCACATAATGAAAACTTATACTTTGTTTCGGTCGAGTTCCCCATTCAAATGCATGTAACAGTGAGAAACACACTGTCTTGGCGAAAGAAAGCGTTTTTGTACAACTTCATAGAAATAGCTGTAACTTTTGATAGAAGACTCGGATACACATGTTTATGGCTTTATCTTATAGAACTCAAGGTCTCCGTGCTGGGCAAACAGGTTTTGCAGCTGTTTGAGCTAAGATTTCCAAGTTATTCACATAATGAAAACCTATACTTTGTTTCGGTCGAGTTCCCCATTCAAATGCATGTAACAGTGAGAAACGCACTGTCTTGGCGAAAGAAAGCGTTTTTGTACAACTTCATAGAAATAGCTGTAACTTTTGATAGAAGACTCAAACAAACATGTTTATGGCTTTATCTTATAGAACTCAAGGTCTCCGTGCTGGGCAAACAGGTTTTGCAGCTGTTTGAGCTAAGATTTCCAAGTTATTCACATAATGAAAACCTATACTTTGTTTCGGTCGAGTTCCCCATTCAAATGCATGTAACAGTGAGAAACGCACTGTCTTGGCGAAAGAAAGCGTTTTTGTACAACTTCATAGAAATAGCTGTAACTTTTGATAGAAGACTCAAACAAACATGTTTATGGCTTTATCTTATAGAACTCAAGGTCTCCGTGCTGGGAAAACAGGTTTTGCAGCTGTTTGAGCTAAGATTTCCAAGTTATTCACATAATGAAAACCTATACTTTGTTTCGGTCGAGTTCCCCATTCAAATGCATGTAACAGTGAGAAACGCACTGTCTTGGCGAAAGAAAGCGTTTTTGTACAACTTCATATGAATAGCTGTAACTTTTGATAGAAGACTCGGATACACATGTTTATGGCTTTATCTTATAGAACTCAAGGTCTCCGTGCTGGGAAAACAGGTTTTGCAGCTGTTTGAGCTAAGATTTCCAAGTTATTCACATAATGAAAACCTATACTTTGTTTCGGTCGAGTTCCCCATTCAAATGCATGTAACAGTGAGAAACGCACTGTCTTGGCGAAAGAAAGCGTTTTTGTACAACTTCATAGAAATAGCTGTAACTTTTGATAGAAGACTCAAACAAACATGTTTATGGCTTTATCTTATAGAACTCAAGGTCTCCGTGCTGGGCAAACAGGTTTTGCAGCTGTTTGAGCTAAGATTTCCAAGTTATTCACATAATGAAAACCTATACTTTGTTTCGGTCGAGTTCCCCATTCAAATGCATGTAACAGTGAGAAACGCACTGTCTTGGCGAAAGAAAGCGTTTTTGTACAACTTCATAGAAATAGCTGTAACTTTTGATAGAAGACTCAAACAAACATGTTTATGGCTTTATCTTATAGAACTCAAGGTCTCCGTGCTGGGAAAACAGGTTTTGCAGCTGTTTGAGCTAAGATTTCCAAGTTATTCACATAATGAAAACCTATACTTTGTTTCGGTCGAGTTCCCCATTCAAAATGCATGTAACAGTGAGAAACGCACTGTCTTGGCGAAAGAAAGCGTTTTTGTACAACTTCATATGAATAGCTGTAACTTTTGATAGAAGACTCGGATACACATGTTTATGGCTTTATCTTATAGAACTCAAGGTCTCCGTGCTGGGAAAACAGGTTTTGCAGCTGTTTGAGCTAAGATTTCCAAGTTATTCACATAATGAAAACCTATACTTTGTTTCGGTCGAGTTCCCCATTCAAATGCATGTAACAGTGAGAAACGCACTGTCTTGGCGAAAGAAAGCGTTTTTGTACAACTTCATAGAAATAGCTGTAACTTTTGATAGAAGACTCAAACAAACATGTTTATGGCTTTATCTTATAGAACTCAAGGTCTCCGTGCTGGGCAAACAGGTTTTGCAGCTGTTTGAGCTAAGATTTCCAAGTTATTCACATAATGAAAACCTATACTTTGTTTCGGTCGAGTTCCCCATTCAAAATGCATGTAACAGTGAGAAACGCACTGTCTTGGCGAAAGAAAGCGTTTTTGTACAACTTCATATGAATAGCTGTAACTTTTGATAGAAGACTCGGATACACATGTTTATGGCTTTATCTTATAGAACTCAAGGTCTCCGTGCTGGGCAAACAGGTTTTGCAGCTGTTTGAGCTAAGATTTCCAAGTTATTCACATAATGAAAACCTATACTTTGTTTCGGTCGAGTTCCCCATTCAAATGCATGTAACAGTGAGAAACGCACTGTCTTGGCGAAAGAAAGCGTTTTTGTACAACTTCATAGAAATAGCTGTAACTTTTGATAGAAGACTCAAACAAACATGTTTATGGCTTTATCTTATAGAACTCAAGGTCTCCGTGCTGGGCAAACAGGTTTTGCAGCTGTTTGAGCTAAGATTTCCAAGTTATTCACATAATGAAAACCTATACTTTGTTTCGGTCGAGTTCCCCATTCAAATGCATGTAACAGTGAGAAACGCACTGTCTTGGCGAAAGAAAGCGTTTTTGTACAACTTCATAGAAATAGCTGTAACTTTTGATAGAAGACTCGGATACACATGTTTATGGCTTTATCTTATAGAACTCAAGGTCTCCGTGCTGGGCAAACAGGTTTTGCAGCTGTTTGAGCTAAGATTTCCAAGTTATTCACATAATGAAAACCTATACTTTGTTTCGGTCGAGTTCCCCATTCAAATGCATGTAACAGTGAGAAACGCACTGTCTTGGCGAAAGAAAGCGTTTTTGTACAACTTCATAGAAATAGCTGTAACTTTTGATAGAAGACTCGGATACACATGTTTATGGCTTTATCTTATAGAACTCAAGGTCTCCGTGCTGGGCAAACAGGTTTTGCAGCTGTTTGAGCTAAGATTTCCAAGTTATTCACATAATGAAAACTTATACTTTGTTTCGGTCGAGTTCCCCATTCAAATGCATGTAACAGTGAGAAACACACTGTCTTGGCGAAAGAAAGCGTTTTTGTACAACTTCATAGAAATAGCTGTAACTTTTGATAGAAGACTCGGATACACATGTTTATGGCTTTATCTTATAGAACTCAAGGTCTCCGTGCTGGGCAAACAGGTTTTGCAGCTGTTTGAGCTAAGATTTCCAAGTTATTCACATAATGAAAACCTATACTTTGTTTCGGTCGAGTTCCCCATTCAAATGCATGTAACAGTGAGAAACGCACTGTCTTGGCGAAAGAAAGCGTTTTTGTACAACTTCATAGAAATAGCTGTAACTTTTGATAGAAGACTCAAACAAACATGTTTATGGCTTTATCTTATAGAACTCAAGGTCTCCGTGCTGGGCAAACAGGTTTTGCAGCTGTTTGAGCTAAGATTTCCAAGTTATTCACATAATGAAAACCTATACTTTGTTTCGGTCGAGTTCCCCATTCAAATGCATGTAACAGTGAGAAACGCACTGTCTTGGCGAAAGAAAGCGTTTTTGTACAACTTCATAGAAATAGCTGTAACTTTTGATAGAAGACTCAAACAAACATGTTTATGGCTTTATCTTATAGAACTCAAGGTCTCCGTGCTGGGCAAACAGGTTTTGCAGCTGTTTGAGCTAAGATTTCCAAGTTATTCACATAATGAAAACCTATACTTTGTTTCGGTCGAGTTCCCCATTCAAATGCATGTAACAGTGAGAAACGCACTGTCTTGGCGAAAGAAAGCGTTTTTGTACAACTTCATAGAAATAGCTGTAACTTTTGATAGAAGACTCAAACAAACATGTTTATGGCTTTATCTTATAGAACTCAAGGTCTCCGTGCTGGGAAAACAGGTTTTGCAGCTGTTTGAGCTAAGATTTCCAAGTTATTCACATAATGAAAACTTATACTTTGTTTCGGTCGAGTTCCCCATTCAAATGCATGTAACAGTGAGAAACGCACTGTCTTGGCGAAAGAAAGCGTTTTTGTACAACTTCATAGAAATAGCTGTAACTTTTGATAGAAGACTCGGATACACATGTTTATGGCTTTATCTTATAGAACTCAAGGTCTCCGTGCTGGGAAAACAGGTTTTGCAGCTTTTTGAGCTAAGATTTCCAAGTTATTCACATAATGAAAACCTATACTTTGTTTTGGTCGAGTTCCCCATTCAAATGCATGTAACAGTGAGAAACGCACTGTCTTGGCGAAAGAAAGCGTTTTTGTACAACTTCATAGAAATAGCTGTAACTTTTGATAGAAGACTCAAACAAACATGTTTATGGCTTTATCTTATAGAACTCAAGGTCTCCGTGCTGGGAAAACAGGTTTTGCAGCTGTTTGAGCTAAGATTTCCAAGTTATTCACATAATGAAAACCTATACTTTGTTTCGGTCGAGTTCCCCATTCAAAATGCATGTAACAGTGAGAAACGCACTGTCTTGGCGAAAGAAAGCGTTTTTGTACAACTTCATATGAATAGCTGTAACTTTTGATAGAAGACTCGGATACACATGTTTATGGCTTTATCTTATAGAACTCAAGGTCTCCGTGCTGGGAAAACAGGTTTTGCAGCTGTTTGAGCTAAGATTTCCAAGTTATTCACATAATGAAAACCTATACTTTGTTTCGGTCGAGTTCCCCATTCAAATGCATGTAACAGTGAGAAACGCACTGTCTTGGCGAAAGAAAGCGTTTTTGTACAACTTCATAGAAATAGCTGTAACTTTTGATAGAAGACTCAAACAAACATGTTTATGGCTTTATCTTATAGAACTCAAGGTCTCCGTGCTGGGCAAACAGGTTTTGCAGCTGTTTGAGCTAAGATTTCCAAGTTATTCACATAATGAAAACCTATACTTTGTTTCGGTCGAGTTCCCCATTCAAAATGCATGTAACAGTGAGAAACGCACTGTCTTGGCGAAAGAAAGCGTTTTTGTACAACTTCATATGAATAGCTGTAACTTTTGATAGAAGACTCGGATACACATGTTTATGGCTTTATCTTATAGAACTCAAGGTCTCCGTGCTGGGAAAACAGGTTTTGCAGCTGTTTGAGCTAAGATTTCCAAGTTATTCACATAATGAAAACCTATACTTTGTTTCGGTCGAGTTCCCCATTCAAATGCATGTAACAGTGAGAAACGCACTGTCTTGGCGAAAGAAAGCGTTTTTGTACAACTTCATAGAAATAGCTGTAACTTTTGATAGAAGACTCAAACAAACATGTTTATGGCTTTATCTTATAGAACTCAAGGTCTCCGTGCTGGGCAAACAGGTTTTGCAGCTGTTTGAGCTAAGATTTCCAAGTTATTCACATAATGAAAACCTATACTTTGTTTCGGTCGAGTTCCCCATTCAAATGCATGTAACAGTGAGAAACGCACTGTCTTGGCGAAAGAAAGCGTTTTTGTACAACTTCATAGAAATAGCTGTAACTTTTGATAGAAGACTCGGATACACATGTTTATGGCTTTATCTTATAGAACTCAAGGTCTCCGTGCTGGGCAAACAGGTTTTGCAGCTGTTTGAGCTAAGATTTCCAAGTTATTCACATAATGAAAACCTATACTTTGTTTCGGTCGAGTTCCCCATTCAAATGCATGTAACAGTGAGAAACGCACTGTCTTGGCGAAAGAAAGCGTTTTTGTACAACTTCATAGAAATAGCTGTAACTTTTGATAGAAGACTCGGATACACATGTTTATGGCTTTATCTTATAGAACTCAAGGTCTCCGTGCTGGGCAAACAGGTTTTGCAGCTGTTTGAGCTAAGATTTCCAAGTTATTCACATAATGAAAACCTATACTTTGTTTCGGTCGAGTTCCCCATTCAAATGCATGTAACAGTGAGAAACGCACTGTCTTGGCGAAAGAAAGCGTTTTTGTACAACTTCATATGAATAGCTGTAACTTTTGATAGAAGACTCGGATACACATGTTTATGGCTTTATCTTATAGAACTCAAGGTCTCCGTGCTGGGCAAACAGGTTTTGCAGCTGTTTGAGCTAAGATTTCCAAGTTATTCACATAATGAAAACCTATACTTTGTTTCGGTCGAGTTCCCCATTCAAATGCATGTAACAGTGAGAAACGCACTGTCTTGGCGAAAGAAAGCGTTTTTGTACAACTTCATAGAAATAGCTGTAACTTTTGATAGAAGACTCAAACAAACATGTTTATGGCTTTATCTTATAGAACTCAAGGTCTCCGTGCTGGGCAAACAGGTTTTGCAGCTGTTTGAGCTAAGATTTCCAAGTTATTCACATAATGAAAACCTATACTTTGTTTCGGTCGAGTTCCCCATTCAAATGCATGTAACAGTGAGAAACGCACTGTCTTGGCGAAAGAAAGCGTTTTTGTACAACTTCATAGAAATAGCTGTAACTTTTGATAGAAGACTCGGATACACATGTTTATGGCTTTATCTTATAGAACTCAAGGTCTCCGTGCTGGGCAAACAGGTTTTGCAGCTGTTTGAGCTAAGATTTCCAAGTTATTCACATAATGAAAACCTATACTTTGTTTCGGTCGAGTTCCCCATTCAAATGCATGTAACAGTGAGAAACGCACTGTCTTGGCGAAAGAAAGCGTTTTTGTACAACTTCATAGAAATAGCTGTAACTTTTGATAGAAGACTCGGATACACATGTTTATGGCTTTATCTTATAGAACTCAAGGTCTCCGTGCTGGGCAAACAGGTTTTGCAGCTGTTTGAGCTAAGATTTCCAAGTTATTCACATAATGAAAACTTATACTTTGTTTCGGTCGAGTTCCCCATTCAAATGCATGTAACAGTGAGAAACACACTGTCTTGGCGAAAGAAAGCGTTTTTGTACAACTTCATAGAAATAGCTGTAACTTTTGATAGAAGACTCGGATACACATGTTTATGGCTTTATCTTATAGAACTCAAGGTCTCCGTGCTGGGCAAACAGGTTTTGCAGCTGTTTGAGCTAAGATTTCCAAGTTATTCACATAATGAAAACCTATACTTTGTTTCGGTCGAGTTCCCCATTCAAATGCATGTAACAGTGAGAAACGCACTGTCTTGGCGAAAGAAAGCGTTTTTGTACAACTTCATAGAAATAGCTGTAACTTTTGATAGAAGACTCAAACAAACATGTTTATGGCTTTATCTTATAGAACTCAAGGTCTCCGTGCTGGGCAAACAGGTTTTGCAGCTGTTTGAGCTAAGATTTCCAAGTTATTCACATAATGAAAACCTATACTTTGTTTCGGTCGAGTTCCCCATTCAAATGCATGTAACAGTGAGAAACGCACTGTCTTGGCGAAAGAAAGCGTTTTTGTACAACTTCATAGAAATAGCTGTAACTTTTGATAGAAGACTCAAACAAACATGTTTATGGCTTTATCTTATAGAACTCAAGGTCTCCGTGCTGGGAAAACAGGTTTTGCAGCTGTTTGAGCTAAGATTTCCAAGTTATTCACATAATGAAAACCTATACTTTGTTTCGGTCGAGTTCCCCATTCAAATGCATGTAACAGTGAGAAACGCACTGTCTTGGCGAAAGAAAGCGTTTTTGTACAACTTCATAGAAATAGCTGTAACTTTTGATAGAAGACTCGGATACACATGTTTATGGCTTTATCTTATAGAACTCAAGGTCTCCGTGCTGGGCAAACAGGTTTTGCAGCTGTTTGAGCTAAGATTTCCAAGTTATTCACATAATGAAAACCTATACTTTGTTTCGGTCGAGTTCCCCATTCAAAATGCATGTAACAGTGAGAAACGCACTGTCTTGGCGAAAGAAAGCGTTTTTGTACAACTTCATATGAATAGCTGTAACTTTTGATAGAAGACTCGGATACACATGTTTATGGCTTTATCTTATAGAACTCAAGGTCTCCGTGCTGGGAAAACAGGTTTTGCAGCTGTTTGAGCTAAGATTTCCAAGTTATTCACATAATGAAAACCTATACTTTGTTTCGGTCGAGTTCCCCATTCAAATGCATGTAACAGTGAGAAACGCACTGTCTTGGCGAAAGAAAGCGTTTTTGTACAACTTCATAGAAATAGCTGTAACTTTTGATAGAAGACTCAAACAAACATGTTTATGGCTTTATCTTATAGAACTCAAGGTCTCCGTGCTGGGCAAACAGGTTTTGCAGCTGTTTGAGCTAAGATTTCCAAGTTATTCACATAATGAAAACCTATACTTTGTTTCGGTCGAGTTCCCCATTCAAATGCATGTAACAGTGAGAAACGCACTGTCTTGGCGAAAGAAAGCGTTTTTGTACAACTTCATAGAAATAGCTGTAACTTTTGATAGAAGACTCAAACAAACATGTTTATGGCTTTATCTTATAGAACTCAAGGTCTCCGTGCTGGGAAAACAGGTTTTGCAGCTGTTTGAGCTAAGATTTCCAAGTTATTCACATAATGAAAACCTATACTTTGTTTCGGTCGAGTTCCCCATTCAAAATGCATGTAACAGTGAGAAACGCACTGTCTTGGCGAAAGAAAGCGTTTTTGTACAACTTCATATGAATAGCTGTAACTTTTGATAGAAGACTCGGATACACATGTTTATGGCT
The DNA here is from genome assembly GCF_057381915.1 of Diplotaxodon limnothrissa. NCBI lineage: Eukaryota > Metazoa > Chordata > Actinopteri > Cichliformes > Cichlidae > Diplotaxodon > Diplotaxodon limnothrissa. The sequence goes on along the minus strand of NC_140608.1, from coordinate 29,410,723 downwards.
TTATCTTATAGAACTCAAGGTCTCCGTGCTGGGAAAACAGGTTTTGCAGCTGTTTGAGCTAAGATTTCCAAGTTATTCACATAATGAAAACCTATACTTTGTTTCGGTCGAGTTCCCCATTCAAATGCATGTAACAGTGAGAAACGCACTGTCTTGGCGAAAGAAAGCGTTTTTGTACAACTTCATAGAAATAGCTGTAACTTTTGATAGAAGACTCAAACAAACATGTTTATGGCTTTATCTTATAGAACTCAAGGTCTCCGTGCTGGGCAAACAGGTTTTGCAGCTGTTTGAGCTAAGATTTCCAAGTTATTCACATAATGAAAACCTATACTTTGTTTCGGTCGAGTTCCCCATTCAAAATGCATGTAACAGTGAGAAACGCACTGTCTTGGCGAAAGAAAGCGTTTTTGTACAACTTCATATGAATAGCTGTAACTTTTGATAGAAGACTCGGATACACATGTTTATGGCTTTATCTTATAGAACTCAAGGTCTCCGTGCTGGGCAAACAGGTTTTGCAGCTGTTTGAGCTAAGATTTCCAAGTTATTCACATAATGAAAACCTATACTTTGTTTCGGTCGAGTTCCCCATTCAAATGCATGTAACAGTGAGAAACGCACTGTCTTGGCGAAAGAAAGCGTTTTTGTACAACTTCATAGAAATAGCTGTAACTTTTGATAGAAGACTCAAACAAACATGTTTATGGCTTTATCTTATAGAACTCAAGGTCTCCGTGCTGGGCAAACAGGTTTTGCAGCTGTTTGAGCTAAGATTTCCAAGTTATTCACATAATGAAAACCTATACTTTGTTTCGGTCGAGTTCCCCATTCAAATGCATGTAACAGTGAGAAACGCACTGTCTTGGCGAAAGAAAGCGTTTTTGTACAACTTCATAGAAATAGCTGTAACTTTTGATAGAAGACTCGGATACACATGTTTATGGCTTTATCTTATAGAACTCAAGGTCTCCGTGCTGGGCAAACAGGTTTTGCAGCTGTTTGAGCTAAGATTTCCAAGTTATTCACATAATGAAAACCTATACTTTGTTTCGGTCGAGTTCCCCATTCAAATGCATGTAACAGTGAGAAACGCACTGTCTTGGCGAAAGAAAGCGTTTTTGTACAACTTCATAGAAATAGCTGTAACTTTTGATAGAAGACTCGGATACACATGTTTATGGCTTTATCTTATAGAACTCAAGGTCTCCGTGCTGGGCAAACAGGTTTTGCAGCTGTTTGAGCTAAGATTTCCAAGTTATTCACATAATGAAAACTTATACTTTGTTTCGGTCGAGTTCCCCATTCAAATGCATGTAACAGTGAGAAACACACTGTCTTGGCGAAAGAAAGCGTTTTTGTACAACTTCATAGAAATAGCTGTAACTTTTGATAGAAGACTCGGATACACATGTTTATGGCTTTATCTTATAGAACTCAAGGTCTCCGTGCTGGGCAAACAGGTTTTGCAGCTGTTTGAGCTAAGATTTCCAAGTTATTCACATAATGAAAACCTATACTTTGTTTCGGTCGAGTTCCCCATTCAAATGCATGTAACAGTGAGAAACGCACTGTCTTGGCGAAAGAAAGCGTTTTTGTACAACTTCATAGAAATAGCTGTAACTTTTGATAGAAGACTCAAACAAACATGTTTATGGCTTTATCTTATAGAACTCAAGGTCTCCGTGCTGGGCAAACAGGTTTTGCAGCTGTTTGAGCTAAGATTTCCAAGTTATTCACATAATGAAAACCTATACTTTGTTTCGGTCGAGTTCCCCATTCAAATGCATGTAACAGTGAGAAACGCACTGTCTTGGCGAAAGAAAGCGTTTTTGTACAACTTCATAGAAATAGCTGTAACTTTTGATAGAAGACTCAAACAAACATGTTTATGGCTTTATCTTATAGAACTCAAGGTCTCCGTGCTGGGCAAACAGGTTTTGCAGCTGTTTGAGCTAAGATTTCCAAGTTATTCACATAATGAAAACTTATACTTTGTTTCGGTCGAGTTCCCCATTCAAATGCATGTAACAGTGAGAAACGCACTGTCTTGGCGAAAGAAAGCGTTTTTGTACAACTTCATAGAAATAGCTGTAACTTTTGATAGAAGACTCGGATACACATGTTTATGGCTTTATCTTATAGAACTCAAGGTCTCCGTGCTGGGCAAACAGGTTTTGCAGCTGTTTGAGCTAAGATTTCCAAGTTATTCACATAATGAAAACTTATACTTTGTTTCGGTCGAGTTCCCCATTCAAATGCATGTAACAGTGAGAAACGCACTGTCTTGGCGAAAGAAAGCGTTTTTGTACAACTTCATAGAAATAGCTGTAACTTTTGATAGAAGACTCGGATACACATGTTTATTGCTTTATCTTATAGAACTCAAGGTCTCCGTGCTGGGAAAACAGGTTTTGCAGCTGTTTGAGCTAAGATTTCCAAGTTATTCACATAATGAAAACCTATACTTTGTTTCGGTCGAGTTCCCCATTCAAATGCATGTAACAGTGAGAAACGCACTGTCTTGGCGAAAGAAAGCGTTTTTGTACAACTTCATAGAAATAGCTGTAACTTTTGATAGAAGACTCAAACAAACATGTTTATGGCTTTATCTTATAGAACTCAAGGTCTCCGTGCTGGGAAAACAGGTTTTGCAGCTGTTTGAGCTAAGATTTCCAAGTTATTCACATAATGAAAACCTATACTTTGTTTCGGTCGAGTTCCCCATTCAAAATGCATGTAACAGTGAGAAACGCACTGTCTTGGCGAAAGAAAGCGTTTTTGTACAACTTCATATGAATAGCTGTAACTTTTGATAGAAGACTCGGATACACATGTTTATGGCTTTATCTTATAGAACTCAAGGTCTCCGTGCTGGGAAAACAGGTTTTGCAGCTGTTTGAGCTAAGATTTCCAAGTTATTCACATAATGAAAACCTATACTTTGTTTCGGTCGAGTTCCCCATTCAAATGCATGTAACAGTGAGAAACGCACTGTCTTGGCGAAAGAAAGCGTTTTTGTACAACTTCATAGAAATAGCTGTAACTTTTGATAGAAGACTCAAACAAACATGTTTATGGCTTTATCTTATAGAACTCAAGGTCTCCGTGCTGGGCAAACAGGTTTTGCAGCTGTTTGAGCTAAGATTTCCAAGTTATTCACATAATGAAAACCTATACTTTGTTTCGGTCGAGTTCCCCATTCAAATGCATGTAACAGTGAGAAACGCACTGTCTTGGCGAAAGAAAGCGTTTTTGTACAACTTCATAGAAATAGCTGTAACTTTTGATAGAAGACTCGGATACACATGTTTATGGCTTTATCTTATAGAACTCAAGGTCTCCGTGCTGGGCAAACAGGTTTTGCAGCTGTTTGAGCTAAGATTTCCAAGTTATTCACATAATGAAAACCTATACTTTGTTTCGGTCGAGTTCCCCATTCAAAATGCATGTAACAGTGAGAAACGCACTGTCTTGGCGAAAGAAAGCGTTTTTGTACAACTTCATATGAATAGCTGTAACTTTTGATAGAAGACTCGGATACACATGTTTATGGCTTTATCTTATAGAACTCAAGGTCTCCGTGCTGGGCAAACAGGTTTTGCAGCTGTTTGAGCTAAGATTTCCAAGTTATTCACATAATGAAAACCTATACTTTGTTTCGGTCGAGTTCCCCATTCAAATGCATGTAACAGTGAGAAACGCACTGTCTTGGCGAAAGAAAGCGTTTTTGTACAACTTCATAGAAATAGCTGTAACTTTTGATAGAAGACTCAAACAAACATGTTTATGGCTTTATCTTATAGAACTCAAGGTCTCCGTGCTGGGCAAACAGGTTTTGCAGCTGTTTGAGCTAAGATTTCCAAGTTATTCACATAATGAAAACCTATACTTTGTTTCGGTCGAGTTCCCCATTCAAATGCATGTAACAGTGAGAAACGCACTGTCTTGGCGAAAGAAAGCGTTTTTGTACAACTTCATAGAAATAGCTGTAACTTTTGATAGAAGACTCGGATACACATGTTTATGGCTTTATCTTATAGAACTCAAGGTCTCCGTGCTGGGCAAACAGGTTTTGCAGCTGTTTGAGCTAAGATTTCCAAGTTATTCACATAATGAAAACCTATACTTTGTTTCGGTCGAGTTCCCCATTCAAATGCATGTAACAGTGAGAAACGCACTGTCTTGGCGAAAGAAAGCGTTTTTGTACAACTTCATAGAAATAGCTGTAACTTTTGATAGAAGACTCGGATACACATGTTTATGGCTTTATCTTATAGAACTCAAGGTCTCCGTGCTGGGCAAACAGGTTTTGCAGCTGTTTGAGCTAAGATTTCCAAGTTATTCACATAATGAAAACTTATACTTTGTTTCGGTCGAGTTCCCCATTCAAATGCATGTAACAGTGAGAAACACACTGTCTTGGCGAAAGAAAGCGTTTTTGTACAACTTCATAGAAATAGCTGTAACTTTTGATAGAAGACTCGGATACACATGTTTATGGCTTTATCTTATAGAACTCAAGGTCTCCGTGCTGGGCAAACAGGTTTTGCAGCTGTTTGAGCTAAGATTTCCAAGTTATTCACATAATGAAAACCTATACTTTGTTTCGGTCGAGTTCCCCATTCAAATGCATGTAACAGTGAGAAACGCACTGTCTTGGCGAAAGAAAGCGTTTTTGTACAACTTCATAGAAATAGCTGTAACTTTTGATAGAAGACTCAAACAAACATGTTTATGGCTTTATCTTATAGAACTCAAGGTCTCCGTGCTGGGCAAACAGGTTTTGCAGCTGTTTGAGCTAAGATTTCCAAGTTATTCACATAATGAAAACCTATACTTTGTTTCGGTCGAGTTCCCCATTCAAATGCATGTAACAGTGAGAAACGCACTGTCTTGGCGAAAGAAAGCGTTTTTGTACAACTTCATAGAAATAGCTGTAACTTTTGATAGAAGACTCAAACAAACATGTTTATGGCTTTATCTTATAGAACTCAAGGTCTCCGTGCTGGGCAAACAGGTTTTGCAGCTGTTTGAGCTAAGATTTCCAAGTTATTCACATAATGAAAACTTATACTTTGTTTCGGTCGAGTTCCCCATTCAAATGCATGTAACAGTGAGAAACGCACTGTCTTGGCGAAAGAAAGCGTTTTTGTACAACTTCATAGAAATAGCTGTAACTTTTGATAGAAGACTCGGATACACATGTTTATGGCTTTATCTTATAGAACTCAAGGTCTCCGTGCTGGGCAAACAGGTTTTGCAGCTGTTTGAGCTAAGATTTCCAAGTTATTCACATAATGAAAACTTATACTTTGTTTCGGTCGAGTTCCCCATTCAAATGCATGTAACAGTGAGAAACGCACTGTCTTGGCGAAAGAAAGCGTTTTTGTACAACTTCATAGAAATAGCTGTAACTTTTGATAGAAGACTCGGATACACATGTTTATGGCTTTATCTTATAGAACTCAAGGTCTCCGTGCTGGGAAAACAGGTTTTGCAGCTGTTTGAGCTAAGATTTCCAAGTTATTCACATAATGAAAACCTATACTTTGTTTCGGTCGAGTTCCCCATTCAAATGCATGTAACAGTGAGAAACGCACTGTCTTGGCGAAAGAAAGCGTTTTTGTACAACTTCATAGAAATAGCTGTAACTTTTGATAGAAGACTCAAACAAACATGTTTATGGCTTTATCTTATAGAACTCAAGGTCTCCGTGCTGGGAAAACAGGTTTTGCAGCTGTTTGAGCTAAGATTTCCAAGTTATTCACATAATGAAAACCTATACTTTGTTTCGGTCGAGTTCCCCATTCAAAATGCATGTAACAGTGAGAAACGCACTGTCTTGGCGAAAGAAAGCGTTTTTGTACAACTTCATATGAATAGCTGTAACTTTTGATAGAAGACTCGGATACACATGTTTATGGCTTTATCTTATAGAACTCAAGGTCTCCGTGCTGGGAAAACAGGTTTTGCAGCTGTTTGAGCTAAGATTTCCAAGTTATTCACATAATGAAAACCTATACTTTGTTTCGGTCGAGTTCCCCATTCAAATGCATGTAACAGTGAGAAACGCACTGTCTTGGCGAAAGAAAGCGTTTTTGTACAACTTCATAGAAATAGCTGTAACTTTTGATAGAAGACTCAAACAAACATGTTTATGGCTTTATCTTATAGAACTCAAGGTCTCCGTGCTGGGCAAACAGGTTTTGCAGCTGTTTGAGCTAAGATTTCCAAGTTATTCACATAATGAAAACCTATACTTTGTTTCGGTCGAGTTCCCCATTCAAAATGCATGTAACAGTGAGAAACGCACTGTCTTGGCGAAAGAAAGCGTTTTTGTACAACTTCATATGAATAGCTGTAACTTTTGATAGAAGACTCGGATACACATGTTTATGGCTTTATCTTATAGAACTCAAGGTCTCCGTGCTGGGAAAACAGGTTTTGCAGCTGTTTGAGCTAAGATTTCCAAGTTATTCACATAATGAAAACCTATACTTTGTTTCGGTCGAGTTCCCCATTCAAATGCATGTAACAGTGAGAAACGCACTGTCTTGGCGAAAGAAAGCGTTTTTGTACAACTTCATAGAAATAGCTGTAACTTTTGATAGAAGACTCAAACAAACATGTTTATGGCTTTATCTTATAGAACTCAAGGTCTCCGTGCTGGGCAAACAGGTTTTGCAGCTGTTTGAGCTAAGATTTCCAAGTTATTCACATAATGAAAACCTATACTTTGTTTCGGTCGAGTTCCCCATTCAAATGCATGTAACAGTGAGAAACGCACTGTCTTGGCGAAAGAAAGCGTTTTTGTACAACTTCATAGAAATAGCTGTAACTTTTGATAGAAGACTCGGATACACATGTTTATGGCTTTATCTTATAGAACTCAAGGTCTCCGTGCTGGGCAAACAGGTTTTGCAGCTGTTTGAGCTAAGATTTCCAAGTTATTCACATAATGAAAACCTATACTTTGTTTCGGTCGAGTTCCCCATTCAAATGCATGTAACAGTGAGAAACGCACTGTCTTGGCGAAAGAAAGCGTTTTTGTACAACTTCATAGAAATAGCTGTAACTTTTGATAGAAGACTCGGATACACATGTTTATGGCTTTATCTTATAGAACTCAAGGTCTCCGTGCTGGGCAAACAGGTTTTGCAGCTGTTTGAGCTAAGATTTCCAAGTTATTCACATAATGAAAACCTATACTTTGTTTCGGTCGAGTTCCCCATTCAAATGCATGTAACAGTGAGAAACGCACTGTCTTGGCGAAAGAAAGCGTTTTTGTACAACTTCATAGAAATAGCTGTAACTTTTGATAGAAGACTCGGATACACATGTTTATGGCTTTATCTTATAGAACTCAAGGTCTCCGTGCTGGGCAAACAGGTTTTGCAGCTGTTTGAGCTAAGATTTCCAAGTTATTCACATAATGAAAACCTATACTTTGTTTCGGTCGAGTTCCCCATTCAAATGCATGTAACAGTGAGAAACGCACTGTCTTGGCGAAAGAAAGCGTTTTTGTACAACTTCATAGAAATAGCTGTAACTTTTGATAGAAGACTCAAACAAACATGTTTATGGCTTTATCTTATAGAACTCAAGGTCTCCGTGCTGGGAAAACAGGTTTTGCAGCTGTTTGAGCTAAGATTTCCAAGTTATTCACATAATGAAAACTTATACTTTGTTTCGGTCGAGTTCCCCATTCAAATGCATGTAACAGTGAGAAACGCACTGTCTTGGCGAAAGAAAGCGTTTTTGTACAACTTCATAGAAATAGCTGTAACTTTTGATAGAAGACTCGGATACACATGTTTATGGCTTTATCTTATAGAACTCAAGGTCTCCGTGCTGGGAAAACAGGTTTTGCAGCTGTTTGAGCTAAGATTTCCAAGTTATTCACATAATGAAAACCTATACTTTGTTTCGGTCGAGTTCCCCATTCAAATGCATGTAACAGTGAGAAACGCACTGTCTTGGCGAAAGAAAGCTATTTTGTACAACTTCATATAAATAGCTGTAACTTTTGATAGAAGACTCAAACAAACATGTTTATGGCTTTATCTTATAGAACTCAAGGTCTCCGTGCTGGGCAAACAGGTTTTGCAGCTGTTTGAGCTAAGATTTCCAAGTTATTCACATAATGAAAACTTATACTTTGTTTCGGTCGAGTTCCCCATTCAAATGCATGTAACAGTGAGAAACGCACTGTCTTGGCGAAAGAAAGCGTTTTTGTACAACTTCATAGAAATAGCTGTAACTTTTGATAGAAGACTCGGATACACATGTTTATGGCTTTATCTTATAGAACTCAAGGTCTCCGTGCTGGGCAAACAGGTTTTGCAGCTGTTTGAGCTAAGATTTCCAAGTTATTCACATAATGAAAACTTATACTTTGTTTCGGGCGAGTTCCCCATTCAAATGCATGTAACAGTGAGAAACGCACTGTCTTGGCGAAAGAAAGCGTTTTTGTACAACTTCATAGAAATAGCTGTAACTTTTGATAGAAGACTCGGATACACATGTTTATGGCTTTATCTTATAGAACTCAAGGTCTCCGTGCTGGGCAAACAGGTTTTGCAGCTGTTTGAGCTAAGATTTCCAAGTTATTCACATAATGAAAACTTATACTTTGTTTCGGTCGAGTTCCCCATTCAAATGCATGTAACAGTGAGAAACGCACTGTCTTGGCGAAAGAAAGCGTTTTTGTACAACTTCATAGAAATAGCTGTAACTTTTGATAGAAGACTCGGATACACATGTTTATGGCTTTATCTTATAGAACTCAAGGTCTCCGTGCTGGGCAAACAGGTTTTGCAGCTGTTTGAGCTAAGATTTCCAAGTTATTCACATAATGAAAACCTATACTTTGTTTCGGTCGAGTTCCCCATTCAAATGCATGTAACAGTGAGAAACGCACTGTCTTGGCGAAAGAAAGCGTTTTTGTACAACTTCATAGAAATAGCTGTAACTTTTGATAGAAGACTCAAACAAACATGTTTATGGCTTTATCTTATAGAACTCAAGGTCTCCGTGCTGGGAAAACAGGTTTTGCAGCTGTTTGAGCTAAGATTTCCAAGTTATTCACATAATGAAAACTTATACTTTGTTTCGGTCGAGTTCCCCATTCAAATGCATGTAACAGTGAGAAACGCACTGTCTTGGCGAAAGAAAGCGTTTTTGTACAACTTCATAGAAATAGCTGTAACTTTTGATAGAAGACTCGGATACACATGTTTATGGCTTTATCTTATAGAACTCAAGGTCTCCGTGCTGGGAAAACAGGTTTTGCAGCTGTTTGAGCTAAGATTTCCAAGTTATTCACATAATGAAAACCTATACTTTGTTTCGGTCGAGTTCCCCATTCAAATGCATGTAACAGTGAGAAACGCACTGTCTTGGCGAAAGAAAGCGTTTTTGTACAACTTCATAGAAATAGCTGTAACTTTTGATAGAAGACTCGGATACACATGTTTATGGCTTTATCTTATAGAACTCAAGGTCTCCGTGCTGGGCAAACAGGTTTTGCAGCTGTTTGAGCTAAGATTTCCAAGTTATTCACATAATGAAAACTTATACTTTGTTTCGGGCGAGTTCCCCATTCAAATGCATGTAACAGTGAGAAACGCACTGTCTTGGCGAAAGAAAGCGTTTTTGTACAACTTCATAGAAATAGCTGTAACTTTTGATAGAAGACTCGGATACACATGTTTATGGCTTTATCTTATAGAACTCAAGGTCTCCGTGCTGGGCAAACAGGTTTTGCAGCTGTTTGAGCTAAGATTTCCAAGTTATTCACATAATGAAAACTTATACTTTGTTTCGGTCGAGTTCCCCATTCAAATGCATGTAACAGTGAGAAACGCACTGTCTTGGCGAAAGAAAGCGTTTTTGTACAACTTCATAGAAATAGCTGTAACTTTTGATAGAAGACTCGGATACACATGTTTATGGCTTTATCTTATAGAACTCAAGGTCTCCGTGCTGGGCAAACAGGTTTTGCAGCTGTTTGAGCTAAGATTTCCAAGTTATTCACATAATGAAAACCTATACTTTGTTTCGGTCGAGTTCCCCATTCAAATGCATGTAACAGTGAGAAACGCACTGTCTTGGCGAAAGAAAGCGTTTTTGTACAACTTCATAGAAATAGCTGTAACTTTTGATAGAAGACTCAAACAAACATGTTTATGGCTTTATCTTATAGAACTCAAGGTCTCCGTGCTGGGAAAACAGGTTTTGCAGCTGTTTGAGCTAAGATTTCCAAGTTATTCACATAATGAAAACTTATACTTTGTTTCGGTCGAGTTCCCCATTCAAATGCATGTAACAGTGAGAAACGCACTGTCTTGGCGAAAGAAAGCGTTTTTGTACAACTTCATAGAAATAGCTGTAACTTTTGATAGAAGACTCGGATACACATGTTTATGGCTTTATCTTATAGAACTCAAGGTCTCCGTGCTGGGAAAACAGGTTTTGCAGCTGTTTGAGCTAAGATTTCCAAGTTATTCACATAATGAAAACCTATACTTTGTTTCGGTCGAGTTCCCCATTCAAATGCATGTAACAGTGAGAAACGCACTGTCTTGGCGAAAGAAAGCGTTTTTGTACAACTTCATAGAAATAGCTGTAACTTTTGATAGAAGACTCAAACAAACATGTTTATGGCTTTATCTTATAGAACTCAAGGTCTCCGTGCTGGGCAAACAGGTTTTGCAGCTGTTTGAGCTAAGATTTCCAAGTTATTCACATAATGAAAACCTATACTTTGTTTCGGTCGAGTTCCCCATTCAAAATGCATGTAACAGTGAGAAACGCACTGTCTTGGCGAAAGAAAGCGTTTTTGTACAACTTCATATGAATAGCTGTAACTTTTGATAGAAGACTCGGATACACATGTTTATGGCTTTATCTTATAGAACTCAAGGTCTCCGTGCTGGGCAAACAGGTTTTGCAGCTGTTTGAGCTAAGATTTCCAAGTTATTCACATAATGAAAACCTATACTTTGTTTCGGTCGAGTTCCCCATTCAAATGCATGTAACAGTGAGAAACGCACTGTCTTGGCGAAAGAAAGCGTTTTTGTACAACTTCATATGAATAGCTGTAACTTTTGATAGAAGACTCGGATACACATGTTTATGGCTTTATCTTATAGAACTCAAGGTCTCCGTGCTGGGCAAACAGGTTTTGCAGCTGTTTGAGCTAAGATTTCCAAGTTATTCACATAATGAAAACCTATACTTTGTTTCGGTCGAGTTCCCCATTCAAATGCATGTAACAGTGAGAAACGCACTGTCTTGGCGAAAGAAAGCGTTTTTGTACAACTTCATATAAATAGCTGTAACTTTTGATAGAAGACTCAAACAAACATGTTTATGGCTTTATCTTATAGAACTCAAGGTCTCCGTGCTGGGAAAACAGGTTTTGCAGCTGTTTGAGCTAAGATTTCCAAGTTATTCACATAATGAAAACTTATACTTTGTTTCGGTCGAGTTCCCCATTCAAATGCATGTAACAGTGAGAAACGCACTGTCTTGGCGAAAGAAAGCGTTTTTGTACAACTTCATATAAATAGCTGTAACTTTTGATAGAAGACTCAAACAAACATGTTTATGGCTTTATCTTATAGAACTCAAGGTCTCCGTGCTGGGCAAACAGGTTTTGCAGCTGTTTGAGCTAAGATTTCCAAGTTATTCACATAATGAAAACTTATACTTTGTTTCGGTCGAGTTCCCCATTCAAATGCATGTAACAGTGAGAAACGCACTGTCTTGGCGAAAGAAAGCGTTTTTGTACAACTTCATAGAAATAGCTGTAACTTTTGATAGAAGACTCGGATACACATGTTTATGGCTTTATCTTATAGAACTCAAGGTCTCCGTGCTGGGCAAACAGGTTTTGCAGCTGTTTGAGCTAAGATTTCCAAGTTATTCACATAATGAAAACCTATACTTTGTTTCGGTCGAGTTCCCCATTCAAATGCATGTAACAGTGAGAAACGCACTGTCTTGGCGAAAGAAAGCGTTTTTGTACAACTTCATAGAAATAGCTGTAACTTTTGATAGAAGACTCAAACAAACATGTTTATGGCTTTATCTTATAGAACTCAAGGTCTCCGTGCTGGGAAAATAGGTTTTGCAGCTGTTTGAGCTAAGATTTCCAAGTTATTCACATAATGAAAACTTATACTTTGTTTCGGTCGAGTTCCCCATTCAAATGCATGTAACAGTGAGAAACGCACTGTCTTGGCGAAAGAAAGCGTTTTTGTACAACTTCATATAAATAGCTGTAACTTTTGATAGAAGACTCAAACAAACATGTTTATGGCTTTATCTTATAGAACTCAAGGTTCCCGTGCTGGGAAAACAGGTTTTGCAGCTGTTTGAGCTAAGATTTCCAAGTTATTCACATAATGAAAACTTATACTTTGTTTCGGTCGAGTTCCCCATTCAAATGCATGTAACAGTGAGAAACGCACTGTCTTGGCGAAAGAAAGCGTTTTTGTACAACTTCATATAAATAGCTGTAACTTTTGATAGAAGACTCAAACAAACATGTTTATGGCTTTATCTTATAGAACTCAAGGTCTCCGTGCTGGGCAAACAGGTTTTGCAGCTGTTTGAGCTAAGATTTCCAAGTTATTCACATAATGAAAACTTATACTTTGTTTCGGTCGAGTTCCCCATTCAAATGCATGTAACAGTGAGAAACGCACTGTCTTGGCGAAAGAAAGCGTTTTTGTACAACTTCATAGAAATAGCTGTAACTTTTGATAGAAGACTCGGATACACATGTTTATGGCTTTATCTTATAGAACTCAAGGTCTCCGTGCTGGGCAAACAGGTTTTGCAGCTGTTTGAGCTAAGATTTCCAAGTTATTCACATAATGAAAACCTATACTTTGTTTCGGTCGAGTTCCCCATTCAAATGCATGTAACAGTGAGAAACGCACTGTCTTGGCGAAAGAAAGCGTTTTTGTACAACTTCATAGAAATAGCTGTAACTTTTGATAGAAGACTCAAACAAACATGTTTATGGCTTTATCTTATAGAACTCAAGGTCTCCGTGCTGGGAAAATAGGTTTTGCAGCTGTTTGAGCTAAGATTTCCAAGTTATTCACATAATGAAAACTTATACTTTGTTTCGGTCGAGTTCCCCATTCAAATGCATGTAACAGTGAGAAACGCACTGTCTTGGCGAAAGAAAGCGTTTTTGTACAACTTCATATAAATAGCTGTAACTTTTGATAGAAGACTCAAACAAACATGTTTATGGCTTTATCTTATAGAACTCAAGGTTCCCGTGCTGGGAAAACAGGTTTTGCAGCTGTTTGAGCTAAGATTTCCAAGTTATTCACATAATGAAAACTTATACTTTGTTTCGGTCGAGTTCCCCATTCAAATGCATGTAACAGTGAGAAACGCACTGTCTTGGCGAAAGAAAGCGTTTTTGTACAACTTCATAGAAATAGCTGTAACTTTTGATAGAAGACTCGGATACACATGTTTATGGCTTTATCTTATAGAACTCAAGGTCTCCGTGCTGGGCAAACAGGTTTTGCAGCTGTTTGAGCTAAGATTTCCAAGTTATTCACATAATGAAAACTTATACTTTGTTTCGGTCGAGTTCCCCATTCAAATGCATGTAACAGTGAGAAACGCACTGTCTTGGCGAAAGAAAGCGTTTTTGTACAACTTCATAGAAATAGCTGTAACTTTTGATAGAAGACTCGGATACACATGTTTATGGCTTTATCTTATAGAACTCAAGGTCTCCGTGCTGGGCAAACAGGTTTTGCAGCTGTTTGAGCTAAGATTTCCAAGTTATTCACATAATGAAAACCTATACTTTGTTTCGGTCGAGTTCCCCATTCAAATGCATGTAACAGTGAGAAACGCACTGTCTTGGCGAAAGAAAGCGTTTTTGTACAACTTCATATAAATAGCTGTAACTTTTGATAGAAGACTCAAACAAACATGTTTATGGCTTTATCTTATAGAACTCAAGGTCTCCGTGCTGGGAAAACAGGTTTTGCAGCTGTTTGAGCTAAGATTTCCAAGTTATTCACATAATGAAAACCTATACTTTGTTTCGGTCGAGTTCCCCATTCAAATGCATGTAACAGTGAGAAACGCACTGTCTTGGCGAAAGAAAGCGTTTTTGTACAACTTCATAGAAATAGCTGTAACTTTTGATAGAAGACTCAAACAAACATGTTTATGGCTTTATCTTATAGAACTCAAGGTCTCCGTGCTGGGAAAACAGGTTTTGCAGCTGTTTGAGCTAAGATTTCCAAGTTATTCACATAATGAAAACTTATACTTTGTTTCGGTCGAGTTCCCCATTCAAATGCATGTAACAGTGAGAAACGCACTGTCTTGGCGAAAGAAAGCGTTTTTGTACAACTTCATAGAAATAGCTGTAACTTTTGATAGAAGACTCGGATACACATGTTTATGGCTTTATCTTATAGAACTCAAGGTCTCCGTGCTGGGCAAACAGGTTTTGCAGCTGTTTGAGCTAAGATTTCCAAGTTATTCACATAATGAAAACTTATACTTTGTTTCGGTCGAGTTCCCCATTCAAATGCATGTAACAGTGAGAAACGCACTGTCTTGGCGAAAGAAAGCGTTTTTGTACAACTTCATAGAAATAGCTGTAACTTTTGATAGAAGACTCGGATACACATGTTTATGGCTTTATCTTATAGAACTCAAGGTCTCCGTGCTGGGCAAACAGGTTTTGCAGCTGTTTGAGCTAAGATTTCCAAGTTATTCACATAATGAAAACCTATACTTTGTTTCGGTCGAGTTCCCCATTCAAATGCATGTAACAGTGAGAAACGCACTGTCTTGGCGAAAGAAAGCGTTTTTGTACAACTTCATAGAAATAGCTGTAACTTTTGATAGAAGACTCGGATACACATGTTTATGGCTTTATCTTATAGAACTCAAGGTCTCCGTGCTGGGAAAACAGGTTTTGCAGCTGTTTGAGCTAAGATTTCCAAGTTATTCACATAATGAAAACTTATACTTTGTTTCGGTCGAGTTCCCCATTCAAATGCATGTAACAGTGAGAAACGCACTGTCTTGGCGAAAGAAAGCGTTTTTGTACAACTTCATATAAATAGCTGTAACTTTTGATAGAAGACTCAAACAAACATGTTTATGGCTTTATCTTATAGAACTCAAGGTTCCCGTGCTGGGAAAACAGGTTTTGCAGCTGTTTGAGCTAAGATTTCCAAGTTATTCACATAATGAAAACTTATACTTTGTTTCGGTCGAGTTCCCCATTCAAATGCATGTAACAGTGAGAAACGCACTGTCTTGGCGAAAGAAAGCGTTTTTGTACAACTTCATAGAAATAGCTGTAACTTTTGATAGAAGACTCGGATACACATGTTTATGGCTTTATCTTATAGAACTCAAGGTTTCCGTGCTGGGAAAACAGGTTTTGCAGCTGTTTGAGCTAAGATTTCCAAGTTATTCACATAATGAAAACTTATACTTTGTTTCGGTCGAGTTCCCCATTCAAATGCATGTAACAGTGAGAAACGCACTGTCTTCGCGAAAGAAAGCGTTTTTGTACAACTTCATAGAAATAGCTGTAACTTTTGATAGAAGACTCGGATACACATGTTTATGGCTTTATCTTATAGAACTCAAGGTCTCCGTGCTGGGCAAACAGGTTTTGCAGCTGTTTGAGCTAAGATTTCCAAGTTATTCACATAATGAAAACCTATACTTTGTTTCGGTCGAGTTCCCCATTCAAATGCATGTAACAGTGAGAAACGCACTGTCTTGGCGAAAGAAAGCGTTTTTGTACAACTTCATAGAAATAGCTGTAACTTTTGATAGAAGACTCAAACAAACATGTTTATGGCTTTATCTTATAGAACTCAAGGTCTCCGTGCTGGGAAAATAGGTTTTGCAGCTGTTTGAGCTAAGATTTCCAAGTTATTCACATAATGAAAACTTATACTTTGTTTCGGTCGAGTTCCCCATTCAAATGCATGTAACAGTGAGAAACGCACTGTCTTGGCGAAAGAAAGCGTTTTTGTACAACTTCATATAAATAGCTGTAACTTTTGATAGAAGACTCAAACAAACATGTTTATGGCTTTATCTTATAGAACTCAAGGTTCCCGTGCTGGGAAAACAGGTTTTGCAGCTGTTTGAGCTAAGATTTCCAAGTTATTCACATAATGAAAACTTATACTTTGTTTCGGTCGAGTTCCCCATTCAAATGCATGTAACAGTGAGAAACGCACTGTCTTGGCGAAAGAAAGCGTTTTTGTACAACTTCATATAAATAGCTGTAACTTTTGATAGAAGACTCAAACAAACATGTTTATGGCTTTATCTTATAGAACTCAAGGTCTCCGTGCTGGGCAAACAGGTTTTGCAGCTGTTTGAGCTAAGATTTCCAAGTTATTCACATAATGAAAACTTATACTTTGTTTCGGTCGAGTTCCCCATTCAAATGCATGTAACAGTGAGAAACGCACTGTCTTGGCGAAAGAAAGCGTTTTTGTACAACTTCATAGAAATAGCTGTAACTTTTGATAGAAGACTCGGATACACATGTTTATGGCTTTATCTTATAGAACTCAAGGTCTCCGTGCTGGGCAAACAGGTTTTGCAGCTGTTTGAGCTAAGATTTCCAAGTTATTCACATAATGAAAACCTATACTTTGTTTCGGTCGAGTTCCCCATTCAAATGCATGTAACAGTGAGAAACGCACTGTCTTGGCGAAAGAAAGCGTTTTTGTACAACTTCATAGAAATAGCTGTAACTTTTGATAGAAGACTCAAACAAACATGTTTATGGCTTTATCTTATAGAACTCAAGGTCTCCGTGCTGGGAAAATAGGTTTTGCAGCTGTTTGAGCTAAGATTTCCAAGTTATTCACATAATGAAAACTTATACTTTGTTTCGGTCGAGTTCCCCATTCAAATGCATGTAACAGTGAGAAACGCACTGTCTTGGCGAAAGAAAGCGTTTTTGTACAACTTCATATAAATAGCTGTAACTTTTGATAGAAGACTCAAACAAACATGTTT
The DNA here is from genome assembly GCF_057381915.1 of Diplotaxodon limnothrissa. NCBI lineage: Eukaryota > Metazoa > Chordata > Actinopteri > Cichliformes > Cichlidae > Diplotaxodon > Diplotaxodon limnothrissa. Next base: position 29,393,659 of record NC_140608.1, on the reverse strand, counting down.
ATGGCTTTATCTTATAGAACTCAAGGTTCCCGTGCTGGGAAAACAGGTTTTGCAGCTGTTTGAGCTAAGATTTCCAAGTTATTCACATAATGAAAACTTATACTTTGTTTCGGTCGAGTTCCCCATTCAAATGCATGTAACAGTGAGAAACGCACTGTCTTGGCGAAAGAAAGCGTTTTTGTACAACTTCATAGAAATAGCTGTAACTTTTGATAGAAGACTCGGATACACATGTTTATGGCTTTATCTTATAGAACTCAAGGTCTCCGTGCTGGGCAAACAGGTTTTGCAGCTGTTTGAGCTAAGATTTCCAAGTTATTCACATAATGAAAACTTATACTTTGTTTCGGTCGAGTTCCCCATTCAAATGCATGTAACAGTGAGAAACGCACTGTCTTGGCGAAAGAAAGCGTTTTTGTACAACTTCATAGAAATAGCTGTAACTTTTGATAGAAGACTCGGATACACATGTTTATGGCTTTATCTTATAGAACTCAAGGTCTCCGTGCTGGGCAAACAGGTTTTGCAGCTGTTTGAGCTAAGATTTCCAAGTTATTCACATAATGAAAACCTATACTTTGTTTCGGTCGAGTTCCCCATTCAAATGCATGTAACAGTGAGAAACGCACTGTCTTGGCGAAAGAAAGCGTTTTTGTACAACTTCATATAAATAGCTGTAACTTTTGATAGAAGACTCAAACAAACATGTTTATGGCTTTATCTTATAGAACTCAAGGTCTCCGTGCTGGGAAAACAGGTTTTGCAGCTGTTTGAGCTAAGATTTCCAAGTTATTCACATAATGAAAACCTATACTTTGTTTCGGTCGAGTTCCCCATTCAAATGCATGTAACAGTGAGAAACGCACTGTCTTGGCGAAAGAAAGCGTTTTTGTACAACTTCATAGAAATAGCTGTAACTTTTGATAGAAGACTCAAACAAACATGTTTATGGCTTTATCTTATAGAACTCAAGGTCTCCGTGCTGGGAAAACAGGTTTTGCAGCTGTTTGAGCTAAGATTTCCAAGTTATTCACATAATGAAAACTTATACTTTGTTTCGGTCGAGTTCCCCATTCAAATGCATGTAACAGTGAGAAACGCACTGTCTTGGCGAAAGAAAGCGTTTTTGTACAACTTCATAGAAATAGCTGTAACTTTTGATAGAAGACTCGGATACACATGTTTATGGCTTTATCTTATAGAACTCAAGGTCTCCGTGCTGGGCAAACAGGTTTTGCAGCTGTTTGAGCTAAGATTTCCAAGTTATTCACATAATGAAAACTTATACTTTGTTTCGGTCGAGTTCCCCATTCAAATGCATGTAACAGTGAGAAACGCACTGTCTTGGCGAAAGAAAGCGTTTTTGTACAACTTCATAGAAATAGCTGTAACTTTTGATAGAAGACTCGGATACACATGTTTATGGCTTTATCTTATAGAACTCAAGGTCTCCGTGCTGGGCAAACAGGTTTTGCAGCTGTTTGAGCTAAGATTTCCAAGTTATTCACATAATGAAAACCTATACTTTGTTTCGGTCGAGTTCCCCATTCAAATGCATGTAACAGTGAGAAACGCACTGTCTTGGCGAAAGAAAGCGTTTTTGTACAACTTCATAGAAATAGCTGTAACTTTTGATAGAAGACTCGGATACACATGTTTATGGCTTTATCTTATAGAACTCAAGGTCTCCGTGCTGGGAAAACAGGTTTTGCAGCTGTTTGAGCTAAGATTTCCAAGTTATTCACATAATGAAAACTTATACTTTGTTTCGGTCGAGTTCCCCATTCAAATGCATGTAACAGTGAGAAACGCACTGTCTTGGCGAAAGAAAGCGTTTTTGTACAACTTCATATAAATAGCTGTAACTTTTGATAGAAGACTCAAACAAACATGTTTATGGCTTTATCTTATAGAACTCAAGGTTCCCGTGCTGGGAAAACAGGTTTTGCAGCTGTTTGAGCTAAGATTTCCAAGTTATTCACATAATGAAAACTTATACTTTGTTTCGGTCGAGTTCCCCATTCAAATGCATGTAACAGTGAGAAACGCACTGTCTTGGCGAAAGAAAGCGTTTTTGTACAACTTCATAGAAATAGCTGTAACTTTTGATAGAAGACTCGGATACACATGTTTATGGCTTTATCTTATAGAACTCAAGGTTTCCGTGCTGGGAAAACAGGTTTTGCAGCTGTTTGAGCTAAGATTTCCAAGTTATTCACATAATGAAAACTTATACTTTGTTTCGGTCGAGTTCCCCATTCAAATGCATGTAACAGTGAGAAACGCACTGTCTTCGCGAAAGAAAGCGTTTTTGTACAACTTCATAGAAATAGCTGTAACTTTTGATAGAAGACTCGGATACACATGTTTATGGCTTTATCTTATAGAACTCAAGGTCTCCGTGCTGGGAAAACAGGTTTTGCAGCTGTTTGAGCTAAGATTTCCAAGTTATTCACATAATGAAAACTTATACTTTGTTTCGGTCGAGTTCCCCATTCAAATGCATGTAACAGTGAGAAACGCACTGTCTTGGCGAAAGAAAGCGTTTTTGTACAACTTCATATAAATAGCTGTAACTTTTGATAGAAGACTCAAACAAACATGTTTATGGCTTTATCTTATAGAACTCAAGGTCTCCGTGCTGGGAAAACAGGTTTTGCAGCTGTTTGAGCTAAGATTTCCAAGTTATTCACATAATGAAAACCTATACTTTGTTTCGGTCGAGTTCCCCATTCAAATGCATGTAACAGTGAGAAACGCACTGTCTTGGCGAAAGAAAGCGTTTTTGTACAACTTCATAGAAATAGCTGTAACTTTTGATAGAAGACTCAAACAAACATGTTTATGGCTTTATCTTATAGAACTCAAGGTCTCCGTGCTGGGAAAACAGGTTTTGCAGCTGTTTGAGCTAAGATTTCCAAGTTATTCACATAATGAAAACTTATACTTTGTTTCGGTCGAGTTCCCCATTCAAATGCATGTAACAGTGAGAAACGCACTGTCTTGGCGAAAGAAAGCGTTTTTGTACAACTTCATATAAATAGCTGTAACTTTTGATAGAAGACTCAAACAAACATGTTTATGGCTTTATCTTATAGAACTCAAGGTTCCCGTGCTGGGAAAACAGGTTTTGCAGCTGTTTGAGCTAAGATTTCCAAGTTATTCACATAATGAAAACTTATACTTTGTTTCGGTCGAGTTCCCCATTCAAATGCATGTAACAGTGAGAAACGCACTGTCTTGGCGAAAGAAAGCGTTTTTGTACAACTTCATAGAAATAGCTGTAACTTTTGATAGAAGACTCGGATACACATGTTTATGGCTTTATCTTATAGAACTCAAGGTCTCCGTGCTGGGCAAACAGGTTTTGCAGCTGTTTGAGCTAAGATTTCCAAGTTATTCACATAATGAAAACTTATACTTTGTTTCGGTCGAGTTCCCCATTCAAATGCATGTAACAGTGAGAAACGCACTGTCTTGGCGAAAGAAAGCGTTTTTGTACAACTTCATAGAAATAGCTGTAACTTTTGATAGAAGACTCGGATACACATGTTTATGGCTTTATCTTATAGAACTCAAGGTCTCCGTGCTGGGCAAATAGGTTTTGCAGCTGTTTGAGCTAAGATTTCCAAGTTATTCACATAATGAAAACCTATACTTTGTTTCGGTCGAGTTCCCCATTCAAATGCATGTAACAGTGAGAAACGCACTGTCTTGGCGAAAGAAAGCGTTTTTGTACAACTTCATATAAATAGCTGTAACTTTTGATAGAAGACTCAAACAAACATGTTTATGGCTTTATCTTATAGAACTCAAGGTCTCCGTGCTGGGAAAACAGGTTTTGCAGCTGTTTGAGCTAAGATTTCCAAGTTATTCACATAATGAAAACCTATACTTTGTTTCGGTCGAGTTCCCCATTCAAATGCATGTAACAGTGAGAAACGCACTGTCTTGGCGAAAGAAAGCGTTTTTGTACAACTTCATAGAAATAGCTGTAACTTTTGATAGAAGACTCAAACAAACATGTTTATGGCTTTATCTTATAGAACTCAAGGTTCCCGTGCTGGGAAAACAGGTTTTGCAGCTGTTTGAGCTAAGATTTCCAAGTTATTCACATAATGAAAACTTATACTTTGTTTCGGTCGAGTTCCCCTTTCAAATGCATGTAACAGTGAGAAACGCACTGTCTTGGCGAAAGAAAGCGTTTTTGTACAACTTCATAGAAATAGCTGTAACTTTTGATAGAAGACTCGGATACACATGTTTATGGCTTTATCTTATAGAACTCAAGGTCTCCGTGCTGGGCAAACAGGTTTTGCAGCTGTTTGAGCTAAGATTTCCAAGTTATTCACATAATGAAAACTTATACTTTGTTTCGGTCGAGTTCCCCATTCAAATGCATGTAACAGTGAGAAACGCACTGTCTTGGCGAAAGAAAGCGTTTTTGTACAACTTCATAGAAATAGCTGTAACTTTTGATAGAAGACTCAAACAAACATGTTTATGGCTTTATCTTATAGAACTCAAGGTCTCCGTGCTGGGAAAACAGGTTTTGCAGCTGTTTGAGCTAAGATTTCCAAGTTATTCACATAATGAAAACCTATACTTTGTTTCGGTCGAGTTCCCCATTCAAATGCATGTAACAGTGAGAAACGCACTGTCTTGGCGAAAGAAAGCGTTTTTGTACAACTTCATAGAAATAGCTGTAACTTTTGATAGAAGACTCAAACAAACATGTTTATGGCTTTATCTTATAGAACTCAAGGTCTCCGTGCTGGGAAAACAGGTTTTGCAGCTGTTTGAGCTAAGATTTCCAAGTTATTCACATAATGAAAACTTATACTTTGTTTCGGTCGAGTTCCCCATTCAAATGCATGTAACAGTGAGAAACGCACTGTCTTGGCGAAAGAAAGCGTTTTTGTACAACTTCATATAAATAGCTGTAACTTTTGATAGAAGACTCAAACAAACATGTTTATGGCTTTATCTTATAGAACTCAAGGTTCCCGTGCTGGGAAAACAGGTTTTGCAGCTGTTTGAGCTAAGATTTCCAAGTTATTCACATAATGAAAACTTATACTTTGTTTCGGTCGAGTTCCCCATTCAAATGCATGTAACAGTGAGAAACGCACTGTCTTGGCGAAAGAAAGCGTTTTTGTACAACTTCATAGAAATAGCTGTAACTTTTGATAGAAGACTCGGATACACATGTTTATGGCTTTATCTTATAGAACTCAAGGTCTCCGTGCTGGGCAAACAGGTTTTGCAGCTGTTTGAGCTAAGATTTCCAAGTTATTCACATAATGAAAACTTATACTTTGTTTCGGTCGAGTTCCCCATTCAAATGCATGTAACAGTGAGAAACGCACTGTCTTGGCGAAAGAAAGCGTTTTTGTACAACTTCATAGAAATAGCTGTAACTTTTGATAGAAGACTCGGATACACATGTTTATGGCTTTATCTTATAGAACTCAAGGTCTCCGTGCTGGGCAAACAGGTTTTGCAGCTGTTTGAGCTAAGATTTCCAAGTTATTCACATAATGAAAACCTATACTTTGTTTCGGTCGAGTTCCCCATTCAAATGCATGTAACAGTGAGAAACGCACTGTCTTGGCGAAAGAAAGCGTTTTTGTACAACTTCATATGAATAGCTGTAACTTTTGATAGAAGACTCGGATACACATGTTTATGGCTTTATCTTATAGAACTCAAGGTTTCCGTGCTGGGAAAACAGGTTTTGCAGCTGTTTGAGCTAAGATTTCCAAGTTATTCACATAATGAAAACTTATACTTTGTTTCGGTCGAGTTCCCCATTCAAATGCATGTAACAGTGAGAAACGCACTGTCTTGGCGAAAGAAAGCGTTTTTGTACAACTTCATAGAAATAGCTGTAACTTTTGATAGAAGACTCGGATACACATGTTTATGGCTTTATCTTATAGAACTCAAGGTCGCCGTGCTGGGAAAACAGGTTTTGCAGCTGTTTGAGCTAAGATTTCCAAGTTATTCACATAATGAAAACCTATACTTTGTTTCGGTCGAGTTCCCCATTCAAATGCATGTAACAGTGAGAAACGCACTGTCTTGGCGAAAGAAAGCGTTTTTGTACAACTTCATAGAAATAGCTGTAACTTTTGATAGAAGACTCGGATACACATGTTTATGGCTTTATCTTATAGAACTCAAGGTCTCCGTGCTGGGAAAACAGGTTTTGCAGCTGTTTGAGCTAAGATTTCCAAGTTATTCACATAATGAAAACTTATACTTTGTTTCGGTCGAGTTCCCCATTCAAATGCATGTAACAGTGAGAAACGCACTGTCTTGGCGAAAGAAAGCGTTTTTGTACAACTTCATATAAATAGCTGTAACTTTTGATAGAAGACTCAAACAAACATGTTTATGGCTTTATCTTATAGAACTCAAGGTTCCCGTGCTGGGAAAACAGGTTTTGCAGCTGTTTGAGCTAAGATTTCCAAGTTATTCACATAATGAAAACTTATACTTTGTTTCGGTCGAGTTCCCCATTCAAATGCATGTAACAGTGAGAAACGCACTGTCTTGGCGAAAGAAAGCGTTTTTGTACAACTTCATAGAAATAGCTGTAACTTTTGATAGAAGACTCGGATACACATGTTTATGGCTTTATCTTATAGAACTCAAGGTCTCCGTGCTGGGCAAACAGGTTTTGCAGCTGTTTGAGCTAAGATTTCCAAGTTATTCACATAATGAAAACTTATACTTTGTTTCGGTCGAGTTCCCCATTCAAATGCATGTAACAGTGAGAAACGCACTGTCTTGGCGAAAGAAAGCGTTTTTGTACAACTTCATAGAAATAGCTGTAACTTTTGATAGAAGACTCAAACAAACATGTTTATGGCTTTATCTTATAGAACTCAAGGTCTCCGTGCTGGGAAAACAGGTTTTGCAGCTGTTTGAGCTAAGATTTCCAAGTTATTCACATAATGAAAACCTATACTTTGTTTTGGTCGAGTTCCCCATTCAAATGCATGTAACAGTGAGAAACGCACTGTCTTGGCGAAAGAAAGCGTTTTTGTACAACTTCATAGAAATAGCTGTAACTTTTGATAGAAGACTCAAACAAACATGTTTATGGCTTTATCTTATAGAACTCAAGGTCTCCGTGCTGGGAAAACAGGTTTTGCAGCTGTTTGAGCTAAGATTTCCAAGTTATTCACATAATGAAAACTTATACTTTGTTTCGGTCGAGTTCCCCATTCAAATGCATGTAACAGTGAGAAACGCACTGTCTTGGCGAAAGAAAGCGTTTTTGTACAACTTCATATAAATAGCTGTAACTTTTGATAGAAGACTCAAACAAACATGTTTATGGCTTTATCTTATAGAACTCAAGGTTCCCGTGCTGGGAAAACAGGTTTTGCAGCTGTTTGAGCTAAGATTTCCAAGTTATTCACATAATGAAAACTTATACTTTGTTTCGGTCGAGTTCCCCATTCAAATGCATGTAACAGTGAGAAACGCACTGTCTTGGCGAAAGAAAGCGTTTTTGTACAACTTCATAGAAATAGCTGTAACTTTTGATAGAAGACTCGGATACACATGTTTATGGCTTTATCTTATAGAACTCAAGGTCTCCGTGCTGGGCAAACAGGTTTTGCAGCTGTTTGAGCTAAGATTTCCAAGTTATTCACATAATGAAAACTTATACTTTGTTTCGGTCGAGTTCCCCATTCAAATGCATGTAACAGTGAGAAACGCACTGTCTTGGCGAAAGAAAGCGTTTTTGTACAACTTCATAGAAATAGCTGTAACTTTTGATAGAAGACTCGGATACACATGTTTATGGCTTTATCTTATAGAACTCAAGGTCTCCGTGCTGGGCAAACAGGTTTTGCAGCTGTTTGAGCTAAGATTTCCAAGTTATTCACATAATGAAAACCTATACTTTGTTTCGGTCGAGTTCCCCATTCAAATGCATGTAACAGTGAGAAACGCACTGTCTTGGCGAAAGAAAGCGTTTTTGTACAACTTCATAGAAATAGCTGTAACTTTTGATAGAAGACTCAAACAAACATGTTTATGGCTTTATCTTATAGAACTCAAGGTCTCCGTGCTGGGAAAACAGGTTTTGCAGCTGTTTGAGCTAAGATTTCCAAGTTATTCACATAATGAAAACCTATACTTTGTTTTGGTCGAGTTCCCCATTCAAATGCATGTAACAGTGAGAAACGCACTGTCTTGGCGAAAGAAAGCGTTTTTGTACAACTTCATAGAAATAGCTGTAACTTTTGATAGAAGACTCAAACAAACATGTTTATGGCTTTATCTTATAGAACTCAAGGTCTCCGTGCTGGGAAAACAGGTTTTGCAGCTGTTTGAGCTAAGATTTCCAAGTTATTCACATAATGAAAACTTATACTTTGTTTCGGTCGAGTTCCCCATTCAAATGCATGTAACAGTGAGAAACGCACTGTCTTGGCGAAAGAAAGCGTTTTTGTACAACTTCATATAAATAGCTGTAACTTTTGATAGAAGACTCAAACAAACATGTTTATGGCTTTATCTTATAGAACTCAAGGTTCCCGTGCTGGGAAAACAGGTTTTGCAGCTGTTTGAGCTAAGATTTCCAAGTTATTCACATAATGAAAACTTATACTTTGTTTCGGTCGAGTTCCCCATTCAAATGCATGTAACAGTGAGAAACGCACTGTCTTGGCGAAAGAAAGCGTTTTTGTACAACTTCATAGAAATAGCTGTAACTTTTGATAGAAGACTCGGATACACATGTTTATGGCTTTATCTTATAGAACTCAAGGTCTCCGTGCTGGGCAAACAGGTTTTGCAGCTGTTTGAGCTAAGATTTCCAAGTTATTCACATAATGAAAACTTATACTTTGTTTCGGTCGAGTTCCCCATTCAAATGCATGTAACAGTGAGAAACGCACTGTCTTGGCGAAAGAAAGCGTTTTTGTACAACTTCATAGAAATAGCTGTAACTTTTGATAGAAGACTCAAACAAACATGTTTATGGCTTTATCTTATAGAACTCAAGGTCTCCGTGCTGGGAAAACAGGTTTTGCAGCTGTTTGAGCTAAGATTTCCAAGTTATTCACATAATGAAAACTTATACTTTGTTTCGGTCGAGTTCCCCATTCAAATGCATGTAACAGTGAGAAACGCACTGTCTTGGCGAAAGAAAGCGTTTTTGTACAACTTCATATAAATAGCTGTAACTTTTGATAGAAGACTCAAACAAACATGTTTATGGCTTTATCTTATAGAACTCAAGGTTCCCGTGCTGGGAAAACAGGTTTTGCAGCTGTTTGAGCTAAGATTTCCAAGTTATTCACATAATGAAAACTTATACTTTGTTTCGGTCGAGTTCCCCATTCAAATGCATGTAACAGTGAGAAACGCACTGTCTTGGCGAAAGAAAGCGTTTTTGTACAACTTCATAGAAATAGCTGTAACTTTTGATAGAAGACTCGGATACACATGTTTATGGCTTTATCTTATAGAACTCAAGGTCTCCGTGCTGGGCAAACAGGTTTTGCAGCTGTTTGAGCTAAGATTTCCAAGTTATTCACATAATGAAAACTTATACTTTGTTTCGGTCGAGTTCCCCATTCAAATGCATGTAACAGTGAGAAACGCACTGTCTTGGCGAAAGAAAGCGTTTTTGTACAACTTCATATAAATAGCTGTAACTTTTGATAGAAGACTCAAACAAACATGTTTATGGCTTTATCTTATAGAACTCAAGGTTCCCGTGCTGGGAAAACAGGTTTTGCAGCTGTTTGAGCTAAGATTTCCAAGTTATTCACATAATGAAAACTTATACTTTGTTTCGGTCGAGTTCCCCATTCAAATGCATGTAACAGTGAGAAACGCACTGTCTTGGCGAAAGAAAGCGTTTTTGTACAACTTCATAGAAATAGCTGTAACTTTTGATAGAAGACTCGGATACACATGTTTATGGCTTTATCTTATAGAACTCAAGGTCTCCGTGCTGGGCAAACAGGTTTTGCAGCTGTTTGAGCTAAGATTTCCAAGTTATTCACATAATGAAAACTTATACTTTGTTTCGGTCGAGTTCCCCATTCAAATGCATGTAACAGTGAGAAACGCACTGTCTTGGCGAAAGAAAGCGTTTTTGTACAACTTCATAGAAATAGCTGTAACTTTTGATAGAAGACTCAAACAAACATGTTTATGGCTTTATCTTATAGAACTCAAGGTCTCCGTGCTGGGAAAACAGGTTTTGCAGCTGTTTGAGCTAAGATTTCCAAGTTATTCACATAATGAAAACCTATACTTTGTTTCGGTCGAGTTCCCCATTCAAATGCATGTAACAGTGAGAAACGCACTGTCTTGGCGAAAGAAAGCGTTTTTGTACAACTTCATAGAAATAGCTGTAACTTTTGATAGAAGACTCAAACAAACATGTTTATGGCTTTATCTTATAGAACTCAAGGTCTCCGTGCTGGGAAAACAGGTTTTGCAGCTGTTTGAGCTAAGATTTCCAAGTTATTCACATAATGAAAACTTATACTTTGTTTCGGTCGAGTTCCCCATTCAAATGCATGTAACAGTGAGAAACGCACTGTCTTGGCGAAAGAAAGCGTTTTTGTACAACTTCATATAAATAGCTGTAACTTTTGATAGAAGACTCGGATACACATGTTTATGGCTTTATCTTATAGAACTCAAGGTCTCCGTGCTGGGCAAACAGGTTTTGCAGCTGTTTGAGCTAAGATTTCCAAGTTATTCACATAATGAAAACTTATACTTTGTTTCGGTCGAGTTCCCCATTCAAATGCATGTAACAGTGAGAAACGCACTGTCTTGGCGAAAGAAAGCGTTTTTGTACAACTTCATAGAAATAGCTGTAACTTTTGATAGAAGACTCGGATACACATGTTTATGGCTTTATCTTATAGAACTCAAGGTCTCCGTGCTGGGCAAACAGGTTTTGCAGCTGTTTGAGCTAAGATTTCCAAGTTATTCACATAATGAAAACTTATACTTTGTTTCGGTCGAGTTCCCCATTCAAATGCATGTAACAGTGAGAAACGCACTGTCTTGGCGAAAGAAAGCGTTTTTGTACAACTTCATAGAAATAGCTGTAACTTTTGATAGAAGACTCAAACAAACATGTTTATGGCTTTATCTTATAGAACTCAAGGTCTCCGTGCTGGGAAAACAGGTTTTGCAGCTGTTTGAGCTAAGATTTCCAAGTTATTCACATAATGAAAACCTATACTTTGTTTCGGTCGAGTTCCCCATTCAAATGCATGTAACAGTGAGAAACGCACTGTCTTGGCGAAAGAAAGCGTTTTTGTACAACTTCATAGAAATAGCTGTAACTTTTGATAGAAGACTCAAACAAACATGTTTATGGCTTTATCTTATAGAACTCAAGGTCTCCGTGCTGGGAAAACAGGTTTTGCAGCTGTTTGAGCTAAGATTTCCAAGTTATTCACATAATGAAAACTTATACTTTGTTTCGGTCGAGTTCCCCATTCAAATGCATGTAACAGTGAGAAACGCACTGTCTTGGCGAAAGAAAGCGTTTTTGTACAACTTCATATAAATAGCTGTAACTTTTGATAGAAGACTCGGATACACATGTTTATGGCTTTATCTTATAGAACTCAAGGTCTCCGTGCTGGGCAAACAGGTTTTGCAGCTGTTTGAGCTAAGATTTCCAAGTTATTCACATAATGAAAACTTATACTTTGTTTCGGTCGAGTTCCCCATTCAAATGCATGTAACAGTGAGAAACGCACTGTCTTGGCGAAAGAAAGCGTTTTTGTACAACTTCATAGAAATAGCTGTAACTTTTGATAGAAGACTCGGATACACATGTTTATGGCTTTATCTTATAGAACTCAAGGTCTCCGTGCTGGGCAAACAGGTTTTGCAGCTGTTTGAGCTAAGATTTCCAAGTTATTCACATAATGAAAACCTATACTTTGTTTCGGTCGAGTTCCCCATTCAAATGCATGTAACAGTGAGAAACGCACTGTCTTGGCGAAAGAAAGCGTTTTTGTACAACTTCATAGAAATAGCTGTAACTTTTGATAGAAGACTCAAACAAACATGTTTATGGCTTTATCTTATAGAACTCAAGGTCTCCGTGCTGGGAAAACAGGTTTTGCAGCTGTTTGAGCTAAGATTTCCAAGTTATTCACATAATGAAAACTTATACTTTGTTTCGGTCGAGTTCCCCATTCAAATGCATGTAACAGTGAGAAACGCACTGTCTTGGCGAAAGAAAGCGTTTTTGTACAACTTCATAGAAATAGCTGTAACTTTTGATAGAAGACTCGGATACACATGTTTATGGCTTTATCTTATAGAACTCAAGGTCTCCGTGCTGGGAAAACAGGTTTTGCAGCTGTTTGAGCTAAGATTTCCAAGTTATTCACATAATGAAAACCTATACTTTGTTTCGGTCGAGTTCCCCATTCAAATGCATGTAACAGTGAGAAACGCACTGTCTTGGCGAAAGAAAGCGTTTTTGTACAACTTCATAGAAATAGCTGTAACTTTTGATAGAAGACTCAAACAAACATGTTTATGGCTTTATCTTATAGAACTCAAGGTCTCCGTGCTGGGAAAACAGGTTTTGCAGCTGTTTGAGCTAAGATTTCCAAGTTATTCACATAATGAAAACTTATACTTTGTTTCGGTCGAGTTCCCCATTCAAATGCATGTAACAGTGAGAAACGCACTGTCTTGGCGAAAGAAAGCGTTTTTGTACAACTTCATATAAATAGCTGTAACTTTTGATAGAAGACTCGGATACACATGTTTATGGCTTTATCTTATAGAACTCAAGGTCTCCGTGCTGGGCAAACAGGTTTTGCAGCTGTTTGAGCTAAGATTTCCAAGTTATTCACATAATGAAAACTTATACTTTGTTTCGGTCGAGTTCCCCATTCAAATGCATGTAACAGTGAGAAACGCACTGTCTTGGCGAAAGAAAGCGTTTTTGTACAACTTCATAGAAATAGCTGTAACTTTTGATAGAAGACTCGGATACACATGTTTATGGCTTTATCTTATAGAACTCAAGGTCTCCGTGCTGGGCAAACAGGTTTTGCAGCTGTTTGAGCTAAGATTTCCAAGTTATTCACATAATGAAAACCTATACTTTGTTTCGGTCGAGTTCCCCATTCAAATGCATGTAACAGTGAGAAACGCACTGTCTTGGCGAAAGAAAGCGTTTTTGTACAACTTCATAGAAATAGCTGTAACTTTTGATAGAAGACTCAAACAAACATGTTTATGGCTTTATCTTATAGAACTCAAGGTCTCCGTGCTGGGAAAACAGGTTTTGCAGCTGTTTGAGCTAAGATTTCCAAGTTATTCACATAATGAAAACTTATACTTTGTTTCGGTCGAGTTCCCCATTCAAATGCATGTAACAGTGAGAAACGCACTGTCTTGGCGAAAGAAAGCGTTTTTGTACAACTTCATAGAAATAGCTGTAACTTTTGATAGAAGACTCGGATACACATGTTTATGGCTTTATCTTATAGAACTCAAGGTCTCCGTGCTGGGAAAACAGGTTTTGCAGCTGTTTGAGCTAAGATTTCCAAGTTATTCACATAATGAAAACCTATACTTTGTTTCGGTCGAGTTCCCCATTCAAATGCATGTAACAGTGAGAAACGCACTGTCTTGGCGAAAGAAAGCGTTTTTGTACAACTTCATATGAATAGCTGTAACTTTTGATAGAAGACTCGGATACACATGTTTATGGCTTTATCTTATAGAACTCAAGGTTTCCGTGCTGGGAAAACAGGTTTTGCAGCTGTTTGAGCTAAGATTTCCAAGTTATTCACATAATGAAAACTTATACTTTGTTTCGGTCGAGTTCCCCATTCAAATGCATGTAACAGTGAGAAACGCACTGTCTTGGCGAAAGAAAGCGTTTTTGTACAACTTCATAGAAATAGCTGTAACTTTTGATAGAAGACTCGGATACACATGTTTATGGCTTTATCTTATAGAACTCAAGGTCTCCGTGCTGGGCAAACAGGTTTTGCAGCTGTTTGAGCTAAGATTTCCAAGTTATTCACATAATGAAAACCTATACTTTGTTTCGGTCGAGTTCCCCATTCAAAATGCATGTAACAGTGAGAAACGCACTGTCTTGGCGAAAGAAAGCGTTTTTGTACAACTTCATAGAAATAGCTGTAACTTTTGATAGAAGACTCAAACAAACATGTTTATGGCTTTATCTTATAGAACTCAAGGTCTCCGTGCTGGGAAAACAGGTTTTGCAGCTGTTTGAGCTAAGATTTCCAAGTTATTCACATAATGAAAACTTATACTTTGTTTCGGTCGAGTTCCCCATTCAAATGCATGTAACAGTGAGAAACGCACTGTCTTGGCGAAAGAAAGCGTTTTTGTACAACTTCATATAAATAGCTGTAACTTTTGATAGAAGACTCAAACAAACATGTTTATGGCTTTATCTTATAGAACTCAAGGTCTCTGTGCTGGGAAAACAGGTTTTGCAGCTGTTTGAGCTAAGATTTCCAAGTTATTCACATAATGAAAACCTATACTTTGTTTCGGTCGAGTTCCCCATTCAAATGCATGTAACAGTGAGAAACGCACTGTCTTGGCGAAAGAAAGCGTTTTTGTACAACTTCATAGAAATAGCTGTAACTTTTGATAGAAGACTCAAACAAACATGTTTATGGCTTTATCTTATAGAACTCAAGGTCTCCGTGCTGGGAAAACAGGTTTTGCAGCTGTTTGAGCTAAGATTTCCAAGTTATTCACATAATGAAAACTTATACTTTGTTTCGGTCGAGTTCCCCATTCAAATGCATGTAACAGTGAGAAACGCACTGTCTTGGCGAAAGAAAGCGTTTTTGTACAACTTCATATAAATAGCTGTAACTTTTGATAGAAGACTCGGATACACATGTTTATGGCTTTATCTTATAGAACTCAAGGTCTCCGTGCTGGGCAAACAGGTTTTGCAGCTGTTTGAGCTAAGATTTCCAAGTTATTCACATAATGAAAACTTATACTTTGTTTCGGTCGAGTTCCCCATTCAAATGCATGTAACAGTGAGAAACGCACTGTCTTGGCGAAAGAAAGCGTTTTTGTACAACTTCATAGAAATAGCTGTAACTTTTGATAGAAGACTCGGATACACATGTTTATGGCTTTATCTTATAGAACTCAAGGTCTCCGTGCTGGGCAAACAGGTTTTGCAGCTGTTTGAGCTAAGATTTCCAAGTTATTCACATAATGAAAACCTATACTTTGTTTCGGTCGAGTTCCCCATTCAAATGCATGTAACAGTGAGAAACGCACTGTCTTGGCGAAAGAAAGCGTTTTTGTACAACTTCATAGAAATAGCTGTAACTTTTGATAGAAGACTCAAACAAACATGTTTATGGCTTTATCTTATAGAACTCAAGGTCTCCGTGCTGGGAAAACAGGTTTTGCAGCTGTTTGAGCTAAGATTTCCAAGTTATTCACATAATGAAAACTTATACTTTGTTTCGGTCGAGTTCCCCATTCAAATGCATGTAACAGTGAGAAACGCACTGTCTTGGCGAAAGAAAGCGTTTTTGTACAACTTCATAGAAATAGCTGTAACTTTTGATAGAAGACTCGGATACACATGTTTATGGCTTTATCTTATAGAACTCAAGGTCTCCGTGCTGGGAAAACAGGTTTTGCAGCTGTTTGAGCTAAGATTTCCAAGTTATTCACATAATGAAAACCTATACTTTGTTTCGGTCGAGTTCCCCATTCAAATGCATGTAACAGTGAGAAACGCACTGTCTTGGCGAAAGAAAGCGTTTTTGTACAACTTCATATGAATAGCTGTAACTTTTGATAGAAGACTCGGATACACATGTTTATGGCTTTATCTTATAGAACTCAAGGTTTCCGTGCTGGGAAAACAGGTTTTGCAGCTGTTTGAGCTAAGATTTCCAAGTTATTCACATAATGAAAACTTATACTTTGTTTCGGTCGAGTTCCCCATTCAAATGCATGTAACAGTGAGAAACGCACTGTCTTGGCGAAAGAAAGCGTTTTTGTACAACTTCATAGAAATAGCTGTAACTTTTGATAGAAGACTCGGATACACATGTTTATGGCTTTATCTTATAGAACTCAAGGTCTCCGTGCTGGGCAAACAGGTTTTGCAGCTGTTTGAGCTAAGATTTCCAAGTTATTCACATAATGAAAACCTATACTTTGTTTCGGTCGAGTTCCCCATTCAAAATGCATGTAACAGTGAGAAACGCACTGTCTTGGCGAAAGAAAGCGTTTTTGTACAACTTCATAGAAATAGCTGTAACTTTTGATAGAAGACTCAAACAAACATGTTTATGGCTTTATCTTATAGAACTCAAGGTCTCCGTGCTGGGAAAACAGGTTTTGCAGCTGTTTGAGCTAAGATTTCCAAGTTATTCACATAATGAAAACTTATACTTTGTTTCGGTCGAGTTCCCCATTCAAATGCATGTAACAGTGAGAAACGCACTGTCTTGGCGAAAGAAAGCGTTTTTGTACAACTTCATATAAATAGCTGTAACTTTTGATAGAAGACTCAAACAAACATGTTTATGGCTTTATCTTATAGAACTCAAGGTCTCTGTGCTGGGAAAACAGGTTTTGCAGCTGTTTGAGCTAAGATTTCCAAGTTATTCACATAATGAAAACCTATACTTTGTTTCGGTCGAGTTCCCCATTCAAATGCATGTAACAGTGAGAAACGCACTGTCTTGGCGAAAGAAAGCGTTTTTGTACAACTTCATAGAAATAGCTGTAACTTTTGATAGAAGACTCAAACAAACATGTTTATGGCTTTATCTTATAGAACTCAAGGTCTCCGTGCTGGGAAAACAGGTTTTGCAGCTGTTTGAGCTAAGATTTCCAAGTTATTCACATAATGAAAACTTATACTTTGTTTCGGTCGAGTTCCCCATTCAAATGCATGTAACAGTGAGAAACGCACTGTCTTGGCGAAAGAAAGCGTTTTTGTACAACTTCATATAAATAGCTGTAACTTTTGATAGAAGACTCAAACAAACATGTTTATGGCTTTATCTTATAGAACTCAAGGTTCCCGTGCTGGGAAAACAGGTTTTGCAGCTGTTTGAGCTAAGATTTCCAAGTTATTCACATAATGAAAACTTATACTTTGTTTCGGTCGAGTTCCCCATTCAAATGCATGTAACAGTGAGAAACGCACTGTCTTGGCGAAAGAAAGCGTTTTTGTACAACTTCATAGAAATAGCTGTAACTTTTGATAGAAGACTCGGATACACATGTTTATGGCTTTATCTTATAGAACTCAAGGTCTCCGTGCTGGGCAAACAGGTTTTGCAGCTGTTTGAGCTAAGATTTCCAAGTTATTCACATAATGAAAACTTATACTTTGTTTCGGTCGAGTTCCCCATTCAAATGCATGTAACAGTGAGAAACGCACTGTCTTGGCGAAAGAAAGCGTTTTTGTACAACTTCATAGAAATAGCTGTAACTTTTGATAGAAGACTCAAACAAACATGTTTATGGCTTTATCTTATAGAACTCAAGGTTCCCGTGCTGGGAAAACAGGTTTTGCAGCTGTTTGAGCTAAGATTTCCAAGTTATTCACATAATGAAAACTTATACTTTGTTTCGGTCGAGTTCCCCATTCAAATGCATGTAACAGTGAGAAACGCACTGTCTTGGCGAAAGAAAGCGTTTTTGTACAACTTCATAGAAATAGCTGTAACTTTTGATAGAAGACTCGGATACACATGTTTATGGCTTTATCTTATAGAACTCAAGGTCTCCGTGCTGGGCAAACAGGTTTTGCAGCTGTTTGAGCTAAGATTTCCAAGTTATTCACATAATGAAAACTTATACTTTGTTTCGGTCGAGTTCCCCATTCAAATGCATGTAACAGTGAGAAACGCACTGTCTTGGCGAAAGAAAGCGTTTTTGTACAACTTCATATAAATAGCTGTAACTTTTGATAGAAGACTCAAACAAACATGTTTATGGCTTTATCTTATAGAACTCAAGGTCTCCGTGCTGGGAAAACAGGTTTTGCAGCTGTTTGAGCTAAGATTTCCAAGTTATTCACATAATGAAAACCTATACTTTGTTTCGGTCGAGTTCCCCATTCAAATGCATGTAACAGTGAGAAACGCACTGTCTTGGCGAAAGAAAGCGTTTTTGTACAACTTCATAGAAATAGCTGTAACTTTTGATAGAAGACTCAAACAAACATGTTTATGGCTTTATCTTATAGAACTCAAGGTCTCCGTGCTGGGAAAACAGGTTTTGCAGCTGTTTGAGCTAAGATTTCCAAGTTATTCACATAATGAAAACTTATACTTTGTTTCGGTCGAGTTCCCCATTCAAATGCATGTAACAGTGAGAAACGCACTGTCTTGGCGAAAGAAAGCGTTTTTGTACAACTTCATATAAATAGCTGTAACTTTTGATAAAAGACTCAAACAAACATGTTTATGGCTTTATCTTATAGAACTCAAGGTTCCCGTGCTGGGAAAACAGGTTTTGCAGCTGTTTGAGCTAAGATTTCCAAGTTATTCACATAATGAAAACTTATACTTTGTTTCGGTCGAGTTCCCCATTCAAATGCATGTAACAGTGAGAAACGCACTGTCTTGGCGAAAGAAAGCGTTTTTGTACAACTTCATAGAAATAGCTGTAACTTTTGATAGAAGACTCGGATACACATGTTTATGGCTTTATCTTATAGAACTCAAGGTCTCCGTGCTGGGAAAACAGGTTTTGCAGCTGTTTGAGCTAAGATTTCCAAGTTATTCACATAATGAAAACCTATACTTTGTTTCGGTCGAGTTCCCCATTCAAATGCATGTAACAGTGAGAAACGCACTGTCTTGGCGAAAGAAAGCGTTTTTGTACAACTTCATAGAAATAGCTGTAACTTTTGATAGAAGACTCAAACAAACATGTTTATGGCTTTATCTTATAGAACTCAAGGTCTCCGTGCTGGGCAAACAGGTTTTGCAGCTGTTTGAGCTAAGATTTCCAAGTTATTCACATAATGAAAACTTATACTTTGTTTCGGTCGAGTTCCCCTTTCAAATGCATGTAACAGTGAGAAACGCACTGTCTTGGCGAAAGAAAGCGTTTTTGTACAACTTCATAGAAATAGCTGTAACTTTTGATAGAAGACTCGGATACACATGTTTATGGCTTTATCTTATAGAACTCAAGGTCTCCGTGCTGGGCAAACAGGTTTTGCAGCTGTTTGAGCTAAGATTTCCAAGTTATTCACATAATGAAAACTTATACTTTGTTTCGGTCGAGTTCCCCATTCAAATGCATGTAACAGTGAGAAACGCACTGTCTTGGCGAAAGAAAGCGTTTTTGTACAACTTCATAGAAATAGCTGTAACTTTTGATAGAAGACTCAAACAAACATGTTTATGGCTTTATCTTATAGAACTCAAGGTCTCCGTGCTGGGAAAACAGGTTTTGCAGCTGTTTGAGCTAAGATTTCCAAGTTATTCACATAATGAAAACCTATACTTTGTTTCGGTCGAGTTCCCCATTCAAATGCATGTAACAGTGAGAAACGCACTGTCTTGGCGAAAGAAAGCGTTTTTGTACAACTTCATAGAAATAGCTGTAACTTTTGATAGAAGACTCAAACAAACATGTTTATGGCTTTATCTTATAGAACTCAAGGTCTCCGTGCTGGGAAAACAGGTTTTGCAGCTGTTTGAGCTAAGATTTCCAAGTTATTCACATAATGAAAACTTATACTTTGTTTCGGTCGAGTTCCCCATTCAAATGCATGTAACAGTGAGAAACGCACTGTCTTGGCGAAAGAAAGCGTTTTTGTACAACTTCATATAAATAGCTGTAACTTTTGATAGAAGACTCAAACAAACATGTTTATGGCTTTATCTTATAGAACTCAAGGTTCCCGTGCTGGGAAAACAGGTTTTGCAGCTGTTTGAGCTAAGATTTCCAAGTTATTCACATAATGAAAACTTATACTTTGTTTCGGTCGAGTTCCCCATTCAAATGCATGTAACAGTGAGAAACGCACTGTCTTGGCGAAAGAAAGCGTTTTTGTACAACTTCATAGAAATAGCTGTAACTTTTGATAGAAGACTCGGATACACATGTTTATGGCTTTATCTTATAGAACTCAAGGTCTCCGTGCTGGGCAAACAGGTTTTGCAGCTGTTTGAGCTAAGATTTCCAAGTTATTCACATAATGAAAACTTATACTTTGTTTCGGTCGAGTTCCCCATTCAAATGCATGTAACAGTGAGAAACGCACTGTCTTGGCGAAAGAAAGCGTTTTTGTACAACTTCATAGAAATAGCTGTAACTTTTGATAGAAGACTCAAACAAACATGTTTATGGCTTTATCTTATAGAACTCAAGGTTCCCGTGCTGGGAAAACAGGTTTTGCAGCTGTTTGAGCTAAGATTTCCAAGTTATTCACATAATGAAAACTTATACTTTGTTTCGGTCGAGTTCCCCATTCAAATGCATGTAACAGTGAGAAACGCACTGTCTTGGCGAAAGAAAGCGTTTTTGTACAACTTCATAGAAATAGCTGTAACTTTTGATAGAAGACTCGGATACACATGTTTATGGCTTTATCTTATAGAACTCAAGGTCTCCGTGCTGGGCAAACAGGTTTTGCAGCTGTTTGAGCTAAGATTTCCAAGTTATTCACATAATGAAAACTTATACTTTGTTTCGGTCGAGTTCCCCATTCAAATGCATGTAACAGTGAGAAACGCACTGTCTTGGCGAAAGAAAGCGTTTTTGTACAACTTCATATAAATAGCTGTAACTTTTGATAGAAGACTCAAACAAACATGTTTATGGCTTTATCTTATAGAACTCAAGGTCTCCGTGCTGGGAAAACAGGTTTTGCAGCTGTTTGAGCTAAGATTTCCAAGTTATTCACATAATGAAAACCTATACTTTGTTTCGGTCGAGTTCCCCATTCAAATGCATGTAACAGTGAGAAACGCACTGTCTTGGCGAAAGAAAGCGTTTTTGTACAACTTCATAGAAATAGCTGTAACTTTTGATAGAAGACTCAAACAAACATGTTTATGGCTTTATCTTATAGAACTCAAGGTCTCCGTGCTGGGAAAACAGGTTTTGCAGCTGTTTGAGCTAAGATTTCCAAGTTATTCACATAATGAAAACTTATACTTTGTTTCGGTCGAGTTCCCCATTCAAATGCATGTAACAGTGAGAAACGCACTGTCTTGGCGAAAGAAAGCGTTTTTGTACAACTTCATATAAATAGCTGTAACTTTTGATAAAAGACTCAAACAAACATGTTTATGGCTTTATCTTATAGAACTCAAGGTTCCCGTGCTGGGAAAACAGGTTTTGCAGCTGTTTGAGCTAAGATTTCCAAGTTATTCACATAATGAAAACTTATACTTTGTTTCGGTCGAGTTCCCCATTCAAATGCATGTAACAGTGAGAAACGCACTGTCTTGGCGAAAGAAAGCGTTTTTGTACAACTTCATAGAAATAGCTGTAACTTTTGATAGAAGACTCGGATACACATGTTTATGGCTTTATCTTATAGAACTCAAGGTCTCCGTGCTGGGCAAACAGGTTTTGCAGCTGTTTGAGCTAAGATTTCCAAGTTATTCACATAATGAAAACTTATACTTTGTTTCGGTCGAGTTCCCCATTCAAATGCATGTAACAGTGAGAAACGCACTGTCTTGGCGAAAGAAAGCGTTTTTGTACAACTTCATAGAAATAGCTGTAACTTTTGATAGAAGACTCGGATACACATGTTTATGGCTTTATCTTATAGAACTCAAGGTCTCCGTGCTGGGCAAACAGGTTTTGCAGCTGTTTGAGCTAAGATTTCCAAGTTATTCACATAATGAAAACTTATACTTTGTTTCGGTCGAGTTCCCCATTCAAATGCATGTAACAGTGAGAAACGCACTGTCTTGGCGAAAGAAAGCGTTTTTGTACAACTTCATAGAAATAGCTGTAACTTTTGATAGAAGACTCAAACAAACATGTTTATGGCTTTATCTTATAGAACTCAAGGTCTCCGTGCTGGGAAAACAGGTTTTGCAGCTGTTTGAGCTAAGATTTCCAAGTTATTCACATAATGAAAACCTATACTTTGTTTCGGTCGAGTTCCCCATTCAAATGCATGTAACAGTGAGAAACGCACTGTCTTGGCGAAAGAAAGCGTTTTTGTACAACTTCATAGAAATAGCTGTAACTTTTGATAGAAGACTCAAACAAACATGTTTATGGCTTTATCTTATAGAACTCAAGGTCTCCGTGCTGGGAAAACAGGTTTTGCAGCTGTTTGAGCTAAGATTTCCAAGTTATTCACATAATGAAAACTTATACTTTGTTTCGGTCGAGTTCCCCATTCAAATGCATGTAACAGTGAGAAACGCACTGTCTTGGCGAAAGAAAGCGTTTTTGTACAACTTCATATAAATAGCTGTAACTTTTGATAGAAGACTCAAACAAACATGTTTATGGCTTTATCTTATAGAACTCAAGGTTCCCGTGCTGGGAAAACAGGTTTTGCAGCTGTTTGAGCTAAGATTTCCAAGTTATTCACATAATGAAAACTTATACTTTGTTTCGGTCGAGTTCCCCATTCAAATGCATGTAACAGTGAGAAACGCACTGTCTTGGCGAAAGAAAGCGTTTTTGTACAACTTCATAGAAATAGCTGTAACTTTTGATAGAAGACTCGGATACACATGTTTATGGCTTTATCTTATAGAACTCAAGGTCTCCGTGCTGGGAAAACAGGTTTTGCAGCTGTTTGAGCTAAGATTTCCAAGTTATTCACATAATGAAAACCTATACTTTGTTTCGGTCGAGTTCCCCATTCAAATGCATGTAACAGTGAGAAACGCACTGTCTTGGCGAAAGAAAGCGTTTTTGTACAACTTCATAGAAATAGCTGTAACTTTTGATAGAAGACTCAAACAAACATGTTTATGGCTTTATCTTATAGAACTCAAGGTCTCCGTGCTGGGCAAACAGGTTTTGCAGCTGTTTGAGCTAAGATTTCCAAGTTATTCACATAATGAAAACTTATACTTTGTTTCGGTCGAGTTCCCCTTTCAAATGCATGTAACAGTGAGAAACGCACTGTCTTGGCGAAAGAAAGCGTTTTTGTACAACTTCATAGAAATAGCTGTAACTTTTGATAGAAGACTCGGATACACATGTTTATGGCTTTATCTTATAGAACTCAAGGTCTCCGTGCTGGGCAAACAGGTTTTGCAGCTGTTTGAGCTAAGATTTCCAAGTTATTCACATAATGAAAACTTATACTTTGTTTCGGTCGAGTTCCCCATTCAAATGCATGTAACAGTGAGAAACGCACTGTCTTGGCGAAAGAAAGCGTTTTTGTACAACTTCATAGAAATAGCTGTAACTTTTGATAGAAGACTCAAACAAACATGTTTATGGCTTTATCTTATAGAACTCAAGGTCTCCGTGCTGGGAAAACAGGTTTTGCAGCTGTTTGAGCTAAGATTTCCAAGTTATTCACATAATGAAAACCTATACTTTGTTTCGGTCGAGTTCCCCATTCAAATGCATGTAACAGTGAGAAACGCACTGTCTTGGCGAAAGAAAGCGTTTTTGTACAACTTCATAGAAATAGCTGTAACTTTTGATAGAAGACTCAAACAAACATGTTTATGGCTTTATCTTATAGAACTCAAGGTCTCCGTGCTGGGAAAACAGGTTTTGCAGCTGTTTGAGCTAAGATTTCCAAGTTATTCACATAATGAAAACTTATACTTTGTTTCGGTCGAGTTCCCCATTCAAATGCATGTAACAGTGAGAAACGCACTGTCTTGGCGAAAGAAAGCGTTTTTGTACAACTTCATATAAATAGCTGTAACTTTTGATAGAAGACTCAAACAAACATGTTTATGGCTTTATCTTATAGAACTCAAGGTTCCCGTGCTGGGAAAACAGGTTTTGCAGCTGTTTGAGCTAAGATTTCCAAGTTATTCACATAATGAAAACTTATACTTTGTTTCGGTCGAGTTCCCCATTCAAATGCATGTAACAGTGAGAAACGCACTGTCTTGGCGAAAGAAAGCGTTTTTGTACAACTTCATAGAAATAGCTGTAACTTTTGATAGAAGACTCGGATACACATGTTTATGGCTTTATCTTATAGAACTCAAGGTCTCCGTGCTGGGCAAACAGGTTTTGCAGCTGTTTGAGCTAAGATTTCCAAGTTATTCACATAATGAAAACTTATACTTTGTTTCGGTCGAGTTCCCCATTCAAATGCATGTAACAGTGAGAAACGCACTGTCTTGGCGAAAGAAAGCGTTTTTGTACAACTTCATAGAAATAGCTGTAACTTTTGATAGAAGACTCGGATACACATGTTTATGGCTTTATCTTATAGAACTCAAGGTCTCCGTGCTGGGCAAACAGGTTTTGCAGCTGTTTGAGCTAAGATTTCCAAGTTATTCACATAATGAAAACCTATACTTTGTTTCGGTCGAGTTCCCCATTCAAATGCATGTAACAGTGAGAAACGCACTGTCTTGGCGAAAGAAAGCGTTTTTGTACAACTTCATATGAATAGCTGTAACTTTTGATAGAAGACTCGGATACACATGTTTATGGCTTTATCTTATAGAACTCAAGGTTTCCGTGCTGGGAAAACAGGTTTTGCAGCTGTTTGAGCTAAGATTTCCAAGTTATTCACATAATGAAAACTTATACTTTGTTTCGGTCGAGTTCCCCTTTCAAATGCATGTAACAGTGAGAAACGCACTGTCTTGGCGAAAGAAAGCGTTTTTGTACAACTTCATAGAAATAGCTGTAACTTTTGATAGAAGACTCGGATACACATGTTTATGGCTTTATCTTATAGAACTCAAGGTCTCCGTGCTGGGCAAACAGGTTTTGCAGCTGTTTGAGCTAAGATTTCCAAGTTATTCACATAATGAAAACTTATACTTTGTTTCGGTCGAGTTCCCCATTCAAATGCATGTAACAGTGAGAAACGCACTGTCTTGGCGAAAGAAAGCGTTTTTGTACAACTTCATAGAAATAGCTGTAACTTTTGATAGAAGACTCAAACAAACATGTTTATGGCTTTATCTTATAGAACTCAAGGTCTCCGTGCTGGGAAAACAGGTTTTGCAGCTGTTTGAGCTAAGATTTCCAAGTTATTCACATAATGAAAACCTATACTTTGTTTCGGTCGAGTTCCCCATTCAAATGCATGTAACAGTGAGAAACGCACTGTCTTGGCGAAAGAAAGCGTTTTTGTACAACTTCATAGAAATAGCTGTAACTTTTGATAGAAGACTCAAACAAACATGTTTATGGCTTTATCTTATAGAACTCAAGGTCTCCGTGCTGGGAAAACAGGTTTTGCAGCTGTTTGAGCTAAGATTTCCAAGTTATTCACATAATGAAAACTTATACTTTGTTTCGGTCGAGTTCCCCATTCAAATGCATGTAACAGTGAGAAACGCACTGTCTTGGCGAAAGAAAGCGTTTTTGTACAACTTCATATAAATAGCTGTAACTTTTGATAGAAGACTCAAACAAACATGTTTATGGCTTTATCTTATAGAACTCAAGGTTCCCGTGCTGGGAAAACAGGTTTTGCAGCTGTTTGAGCTAAGATTTCCAAGTTATTCACATAATGAAAACTTATACTTTGTTTCGGTCGAGTTCCCCATTCAAATGCATGTAACAGTGAGAAACGCACTGTCTTGGCGAAAGAAAGCGTTTTTGTACAACTTCATAGAAATAGCTGTAACTTTTGATAGAAGACTCGGATACACATGTTTATGGCTTTATCTTATAGAACTCAAGGTCTCCGTGCTGGGCAAACAGGTTTTGCAGCTGTTTGAGCTAAGATTTCCAAGTTATTCACATAATGAAAACTTATACTTTGTTTCGGTCGAGTTCCCCATTCAAATGCATGTAACAGTGAGAAACGCACTGTCTTGGCGAAAGAAAGCGTTTTTGTACAACTTCATAGAAATAGCTGTAACTTTTGATAGAAGACTCGGATACACATGTTTATGGCTTTATCTTATAGAACTCAAGGTCTCCGTGCTGGGCAAACAGGTTTTGCAGCTGTTTGAGCTAAGATTTCCAAGTTATTCACATAATGAAAACCTATACTTTGTTTCGGTCGAGTTCCCCATTCAAATGCATGTAACAGTGAGAAACGCACTGTCTTGGCGAAAGAAAGCGTTTTTGTACAACTTCATATGAATAGCTGTAACTTTTGATAGAAGACTCGGATACACATGTTTATGGCTTTATCTTATAGAACTCAAGGTTTCCGTGCTGGGAAAACAGGTTTTGCAGCTGTTTGAGCTAAGATTTCCAAGTTATTCACATAATGAAAACTTATACTTTGTTTCGGTCGAGTTCCCCATTCAAATGCATGTAACAGTGAGAAACGCACTGTCTTGGCGAAAGAAAGCGTTTTTGTACAACTTCATAGAAATAGCTGTAACTTTTGATAGAAGACTCGGATACACATGTTTATGGCTTTATCTTATAGAACTCAAGGTCTCCGTGCTGGGAAAACAGGTTTTGCAGCTGTTTGAGCTAAGATTTCCAAGTTATTCACATAATGAAAACTTATACTTTGTTTCGGTCGAGTTCCCCATTCAAATGCATGTAACAGTGAGAAACGCACTGTCTTGGCGAAAGAAAGCGTTTTTGTACAACTTCATATAAATAGCTGTAACTTTTGATAGAAGACTCAAACAAACATGTTTATGGCTTTATCTTATAGAACTCAAGGTTCCCGTGCTGGGAAAACAGGTTTTGCAGCTGTTTGAGCTAAGATTTCCAAGTTATTCACATAATGAAAACTTATACTTTGTTTCGGTCGAGTTCCCCATTCAAATGCATGTAACAGTGAGAAACGCACTGTCTTGGCGAAAGAAAGCGTTTTTGTACAACTTCATAGAAATAGCTGTAACTTTTGATAGAAGACTCGGATACACATGTTTATGGCTTTATCTTATAGAACTCAAGGTTTCCGTGCTGGGAAAACAGGTTTTGCAGCTGTTTGAGCTAAGATTTCCAAGTTATTCACATAATGAAAACTTATACTTTGTTTCGGTCGAGTTCCCCATTCAAATGCATGTAACAGTGAGAAACGCACTGTCTTCGCGAAAGAAAGCGTTTTTGTACAACTTCATAGAAATAGCTGTAACTTTTGATAGAAGACTCGGATACACATGTTTATGGCTTTATCTTATAGAACTCAAGGTCTCCGTGCTGGGCAAACAGGTTTTGCAGCTGTTTGAGCTAAGATTTCCAAGTTATTCACATAATGAAAACCTATACTTTGTTTCGGTCGAGTTCCCCATTCAAAATGCATGTAACAGTGAGAAACGCACTGTCTTGGCGAAAGAAAGCGTTTTTGTACAACTTCATAGAAATAGCTGTAACTTTTGATAGAAGACTCAAACAAACATGTTTATGGCTTTATCTTATAGAACTCAAGGTCTCCGTGCTGGGAAAACAGGTTTTGCAGCTGTTTGAGCTAAGATTTCCAAGTTATTCACATAATGAAAACTTATACTTTGTTTCGGTCGAGTTCCCCATTCAAATGCATGTAACAGTGAGAAACGCACTGTCTTGGCGAAAGAAAGCGTTTTTGTACAACTTCATATAAATAGCTGTAACTTTTGATAGAAGACTCAAACAAACATGTTTATGGCTTTATCTTATAGAACTCAAGGTCTCCGTGCTGGGAAAACAGGTTTTGCAGCTGTTTGAGCTAAGATTTCCAAGTTATTCACATAATGAAAACTTATACTTTGTTTCGGTCGAGTTCCCCTTTCAAATGCATGTAACAGTGAGAAACGCACTGTCTTGGCGAAAGAAAGCGTTTTTGTACAACTTCATAGAAATAGCTGTAACTTTTGATAGAAGACTCGGATACACATGTTTATGGCTTTATCTTATAGAACTCAAGGTCTCCGTGCTGGGCAAACAGGTTTTGCAGCTGTTTGAGCTAAGATTTCCAAGTTATTCACATAATGAAAACTTATACTTTGTTTCGGTCGAGTTCCCCATTCAAATGCATGTAACAGTGAGAAACGCACTGTCTTGGCGAAAGAAAGCGTTTTTGTACAACTTCATAGAAATAGCTGTAACTTTTGATAGAAGACTCAAACAAACATGTTTATGGCTTTATCTTATAGAACTCAAGGTCTCCGTGCTGGGAAAACAGGTTTTGCAGCTGTTTGAGCTAAGATTTCCAAGTTATTCACATAATGAAAACCTATACTTTGTTTCGGTCGAGTTCCCCATTCAAATGCATGTAACAGTGAGAAACGCACTGTCTTGGCGAAAGAAAGCGTTTTTGTACAACTTCATAGAAATAGCTGTAACTTTTGATAGAAGACTCAAACAAACATGTTTATGGCTTTATCTTATAGAACTCAAGGTCTCCGTGCTGGGAAAACAGGTTTTGCAGCTGTTTGAGCTAAGATTTCCAAGTTATTCACATAATGAAAACTTATACTTTGTTTCGGTCGAGTTCCCCATTCAAATGCATGTAACAGTGAGAAACGCACTGTCTTGGCGAAAGAAAGCGTTTTTGTACAACTTCATAGAAATAGCTGTAACTTTTGATAGAAGACTCGGATACACATGTTTATGGCTTTATCTTATAGAACTCAAGGTCTCCGTGCTGGGAAAACAGGTTTTGCAGCTGTTTGAGCTAAGATTTCCAAGTTATTCACATAATGAAAACTTATACTTTGTTTCGGTCGAGTTCCCCATTCAAATGCATGTAACAGTGAGAAACGCACTGTCTTGGCGAAAGAAAGCGTTTTTGTACAACTTCATATAAATAGCTGTAACTTTTGATAGAAGACTCAAACAAACATGTTTATGGCTTTATCTTATAGAACTCAAGGTTCCCGTGCTGGGAAAACAGGTTTTGCAGCTGTTTGAGCTAAGATTTCCAAGTTATTCACATAATGAAAACTTATACTTTGTTTCGGTCGAGTTCCCCATTCAAATGCATGTAACAGTGAGAAACGCACTGTCTTGGCGAAAGAAAGCGTTTTTGTACAACTTCATAGAAATAGCTGTAACTTTTGATAGAAGACTCGGATACACATGTTTATGGCTTTATCTTATAGAACTCAAGGTTTCCGTGCTGGGAAAACAGGTTTTGCAGCTGTTTGAGCTAAGATTTCCAAGTTATTCACATAATGAAAACTTATACTTTGTTTCGGTCGAGTTCCCCATTCAAATGCATGTAACAGTGAGAAACGCACTGTCTTCGCGAAAGAAAGCGTTTTTGTACAACTTCATAGAAATAGCTGTAACTTTTGATAGAAGACTCGGATACACATGTTTATGGCTTTATCTTATAGAACTCAAGGTCTCCGTGCTGGGCAAACAGGTTTTGCAGCTGTTTGAGCTAAGATTTCCAAGTTATTCACATAATGAAAACCTATACTTTGTTTCGGTCGAGTTCCCCATTCAAAATGCATGTAACAGTGAGAAACGCACTGTCTTGGCGAAAGAAAGCGTTTTTGTACAACTTCATAGAAATAGCTGTAACTTTTGATAGAAGACTCAAACAAACATGTTTATGGCTTTATCTTATAGAACTCAAGGTCTCCGTGCTGGGAAAACAGGTTTTGCAGCTGTTTGAGCTAAGATTTCCAAGTTATTCACATAATGAAAACTTATACTTTGTTTCGGTCGAGTTCCCCATTCAAATGCATGTAACAGTGAGAAACGCACTGTCTTGGCGAAAGAAAGCGTTTTTGTACAACTTCATATAAATAGCTGTAACTTTTGATAGAAGACTCAAACAAACATGTTTATGGCTTTATCTTATAGAACTCAAGGTCTCCGTGCTGGGAAAACAGGTTTTGCAGCTGTTTGAGCTAAGATTTCCAAGTTATTCACATAATGAAAACCTATACTTTGTTTCGGTCGAGTTCCCCATTCAAATGCATGTAACAGTGAGAAACGCACTGTCTTGGCGAAAGAAAGCGTTTTTGTACAACTTCATAGAAATAGCTGTAACTTTTGATAGAAGACTCAAACAAACATGTTTATGGCTTTATCTTATAGAACTCAAGGTCTCCGTGCTGGGAAAACAGGTTTTGCAGCTGTTTGAGCTAAGATTTCCAAGTTATTCACATAATGAAAACTTATACTTTGTTTCGGTCGAGTTCCCCATTCAAATGCATGTAACAGTGAGAAACGCACTGTCTTGGCGAAAGAAAGCGTTTTTGTACAACTTCATATAAATAGCTGTAACTTTTGATAGAAGACTCAAACAAACATGTTTATGGCTTTATCTTATAGAACTCAAGGTTCCCGTGCTGGGAAAACAGGTTTTGCAGCTGTTTGAGCTAAGATTTCCAAGTTATTCACATAATGAAAACTTATACTTTGTTTCGGTCGAGTTCCCCATTCAAATGCATGTAACAGTGAGAAACGCACTGTCTTGGCGAAAGAAAGCGTTTTTGTACAACTTCATAGAAATAGCTGTAACTTTTGATAGAAGACTCGGATACACATGTTTATGGCTTTATCTTATAGAACTCAAGGTCTCCGTGCTGGGCAAACAGGTTTTGCAGCTGTTTGAGCTAAGATTTCCAAGTTATTCACATAATGAAAACCTATACTTTGTTTCGGTCGAGTTCCCCATTCAAATGCATGTAACAGTGAGAAACGCACTGTCTTGGCGAAAGAAAGCGTTTTTGTACAACTTCATATAAATAGCTGTAACTTTTGATAGAAGACTCAAACAAACATGTTTATGGCTTTATCTTATAGAACTCAAGGTCTCCGTGCTGGGAAAACAGGTTTTGCAGCTGTTTGAGCTAAGATTTCCAAGTTATTCACATAATGAAAACCTATACTTTGTTTCGGTCGAGTTCCCCATTCAAATGCATGTAACAGTGAGAAACGCACTGTCTTGGCGAAAGAAAGCGTTTTTGTACAACTTCATAGAAATAGCTGTAACTTTTGATAGAAGACTCGGATACACATGTTTATGGCTTTATCTTATAGAACTCAAGGTCTCCGTGCTGGGCAAACAGGTTTTGCAGCTGTTTGAGCTAAGATTTCCAAGTTATTCACATAATGAAAACTTATACTTTGTTTCGGTCGAGTTCCCCATTCAAATGCATGTAACAGTGAGAAACGCACTGTCTTGGCGAAAGAAAGCGTTTTTGTACAACTTCATAGAAATAGCTGTAACTTTTGATAGAAGACTCGGATACACATGTTTATGGCTTTATCTTATAGAACTCAAGGTCTCCGTGCTGGGCAAACAGGTTTTGCAGCTGTTTGAGCTAAGATTTCCAAGTTATTCACATAATGAAAACCTATACTTTGTTTCGGTCGAGTTCCCCATTCAAATGCATGTAACAGTGAGAAACGCACTGTCTTGGCGAAAGAAAGCGTTTTTGTACAACTTCATATGAATAGCTGTAACTTTTGATAGAAGACTCGGATACACATGTTTATGGCTTTATCTTATAGAACTCAAGGTTTCCGTGCTGGGAAAACAGGTTTTGCAGCTGTTTGAGCTAAGATTTCCAAGTTATTCACATAATGAAAACTTATACTTTGTTTCGGTCGAGTTCCCCATTCAAATGCATGTAACAGTGAGAAACGCACTGTCTTGGCGAAAGAAAGCGTTTTTGTACAACTTCATAGAAATAGCTGTAACTTTTGATAGAAGACTCGGATACACATGTTTATGGCTTTATCTTATAGAACTCAAGGTCGCCGTGCTGGGAAAACAGGTTTTGCAGCTGTTTGAGCTAAGATTTCCAAGTTATTCACATAATGAAAACCTATACTTTGTTTCGGTCGAGTTCCCCATTCAAATGCATGTAACAGTGAGAAACGCACTGTCTTGGCGAAAGAAAGCGTTTTTGTACAACTTCATAGAAATAGCTGTAACTTTTGATAGAAGACTCGGATACACATGTTTATGGCTTTATCTTATAGAACTCAAGGTCTCCGTGCTGGGAAAACAGGTTTTGCAGCTGTTTGAGCTAAGATTTCCAAGTTATTCACATAATGAAAACTTATACTTTGTTTCGGTCGAGTTCCCCATTCAAATGCATGTAACAGTGAGAAACGCACTGTCTTGGCGAAAGAAAGCGTTTTTGTACAACTTCATATAAATAGCTGTAACTTTTGATAGAAGACTCAAACAAACATGTTTATGGCTTTATCTTATAGAACTCAAGGTTCCCGTGCTGGGAAAACAGGTTTTGCAGCTGTTTGAGCTAAGATTTCCAAGTTATTCACATAATGAAAACTTATACTTTGTTTCGGTCGAGTTCCCCATTCAAATGCATGTAACAGTGAGAAACGCACTGTCTTGGCGAAAGAAAGCGTTTTTGTACAACTTCATAGAAATAGCTGTAACTTTTGATAGAAGACTCGGATACACATGTTTATGGCTTTATCTTATAGAACTCAAGGTCTCCGTGCTGGGCAAACAGGTTTTGCAGCTGTTTGAGCTAAGATTTCCAAGTTATTCACATAATGAAAACTTATACTTTGTTTCGGTCGAGTTCCCCATTCAAATGCATGTAACAGTGAGAAACGCACTGTCTTGGCGAAAGAAAGCGTTTTTGTACAACTTCATAGAAATAGCTGTAACTTTTGATAGAAGACTCAAACAAACATGTTTATGGCTTTATCTTATAGAACTCAAGGTCTCCGTGCTGGGAAAACAGGTTTTGCAGCTGTTTGAGCTAAGATTTCCAAGTTATTCACATAATGAAAACCTATACTTTGTTTTGGTCGAGTTCCCCATTCAAATGCATGTAACAGTGAGAAACGCACTGTCTTGGCGAAAGAAAGCGTTTTTGTACAACTTCATAGAAATAGCTGTAACTTTTGATAGAAGACTCAAACAAACATGTTTATGGCTTTATCTTATAGAACTCAAGGTCTCCGTGCTGGGAAAACAGGTTTTGCAGCTGTTTGAGCTAAGATTTCCAAGTTATTCACATAATGAAAACTTATACTTTGTTTCGGTCGAGTTCCCCATTCAAATGCATGTAACAGTGAGAAACGCACTGTCTTGGCGAAAGAAAGCGTTTTTGTACAACTTCATATAAATAGCTGTAACTTTTGATAGAAGACTCAAACAAACATGTTTATGGCTTTATCTTATAGAACTCAAGGTTCCCGTGCTGGGAAAACAGGTTTTGCAGCTGTTTGAGCTAAGATTTCCAAGTTATTCACATAATGAAAACTTATACTTTGTTTCGGTCGAGTTCCCCATTCAAATGCATGTAACAGTGAGAAACGCACTGTCTTGGCGAAAGAAAGCGTTTTTGTACAACTTCATAGAAATAGCTGTAACTTTTGATAGAAGACTCGGATACACATGTTTATGGCTTTATCTTATAGAACTCAAGGTCTCCGTGCTGGGCAAACAGGTTTTGCAGCTGTTTGAGCTAAGATTTCCAAGTTATTCACATAATGAAAACTTATACTTTGTTTCGGTCGAGTTCCCCATTCAAATGCATGTAACAGTGAGAAACGCACTGTCTTGGCGAAAGAAAGCGTTTTTGTACAACTTCATAGAAATAGCTGTAACTTTTGATAGAAGACTCGGATACACATGTTTATGGCTTTATCTTATAGAACTCAAGGTCTCCGTGCTGGGCAAACAGGTTTTGCAGCTGTTTGAGCTAAGATTTCCAAGTTATTCACATAATGAAAACCTATACTTTGTTTCGGTCGAGTTCCCCATTCAAATGCATGTAACAGTGAGAAACGCACTGTCTTGGCGAAAGAAAGCGTTTTTGTACAACTTCATAGAAATAGCTGTAACTTTTGATAGAAGACTCAAACAAACATGTTTATGGCTTTATCTTATAGAACTCAAGGTCTCCGTGCTGGGAAAACAGGTTTTGCAGCTGTTTGAGCTAAGATTTCCAAGTTATTCACATAATGAAAACTTATACTTTGTTTCGGTCGAGTTCCCCATTCAAATGCATGTAACAGTGAGAAACGCACTGTCTTGGCGAAAGAAAGCGTTTTTGTACAACTTCATATAAATAGCTGTAACTTTTGATAGAAGACTCAAACAAACATGTTTATGGCTTTATCTTATAGAACTCAAGGTTCCCGTGCTGGGAAAACAGGTTTTGCAGCTGTTTGAGCTAAGATTTCCAAGTTATTCACATAATGAAAACTTATACTTTGTTTCGGTCGAGTTCCCCATTCAAATGCATGTAACAGTGAGAAACGCACTGTCTTGGCGAAAGAAAGCGTTTTTGTACAACTTCATAGAAATAGCTGTAACTTTTGATAGAAGACTCGGATACACATGTTTATGGCTTTATCTTATAGAACTCAAGGTCTCCGTGCTGGGCAAACAGGTTTTGCAGCTGTTTGAGCTAAGATTTCCAAGTTATTCACATAATGAAAACTTATACTTTGTTTCGGTCGAGTTCCCCATTCAAATGCATGTAACAGTGAGAAACGCACTGTCTTGGCGAAAGAAAGCGTTTTTGTACAACTTCATATAAATAGCTGTAACTTTTGATAGAAGACTCAAACAAACATGTTTATGGCTTTATCTTATAGAACTCAAGGTTCCCGTGCTGGGAAAACAGGTTTTGCAGCTGTTTGAGCTAAGATTTCCAAGTTATTCACATAATGAAAACTTATACTTTGTTTCGGTCGAGTTCCCCATTCAAATGCATGTAACAGTGAGAAACGCACTGTCTTGGCGAAAGAAAGCGTTTTTGTACAACTTCATAGAAATAGCTGTAACTTTTGATAGAAGACTCGGATACACATGTTTATGGCTTTATCTTATAGAACTCAAGGTCTCCGTGCTGGGCAAACAGGTTTTGCAGCTGTTTGAGCTAAGATTTCCAAGTTATTCACATAATGAAAACTTATACTTTGTTTCGGTCGAGTTCCCCATTCAAATGCATGTAACAGTGAGAAACGCACTGTCTTGGCGAAAGAAAGCGTTTTTGTACAACTTCATAGAAATAGCTGTAACTTTTGATAGAAGACTCAAACAAACATGTTTATGGCTTTATCTTATAGAACTCAAGGTCTCCGTGCTGGGAAAACAGGTTTTGCAGCTGTTTGAGCTAAGATTTCCAAGTTATTCACATAATGAAAACCTATACTTTGTTTCGGTCGAGTTCCCCATTCAAATGCATGTAACAGTGAGAAACGCACTGTCTTGGCGAAAGAAAGCGTTTTTGTACAACTTCATAGAAATAGCTGTAACTTTTGATAGAAGACTCAAACAAACATGTTTATGGCTTTATCTTATAGAACTCAAGGTCTCCGTGCTGGGAAAACAGGTTTTGCAGCTGTTTGAGCTAAGATTTCCAAGTTATTCACATAATGAAAACTTATACTTTGTTTCGGTCGAGTTCCCCATTCAAATGCATGTAACAGTGAGAAACGCACTGTCTTGGCGAAAGAAAGCGTTTTTGTACAACTTCATATAAATAGCTGTAACTTTTGATAGAAGACTCGGATACACATGTTTATGGCTTTATCTTATAGAACTCAAGGTCTCCGTGCTGGGCAAACAGGTTTTGCAGCTGTTTGAGCTAAGATTTCCAAGTTATTCACATAATGAAAACTTATACTTTGTTTCGGTCGAGTTCCCCATTCAAATGCATGTAACAGTGAGAAACGCACTGTCTTGGCGAAAGAAAGCGTTTTTGTACAACTTCATAGAAATAGCTGTAACTTTTGATAGAAGACTCGGATACACATGTTTATGGCTTTATCTTATAGAACTCAAGGTCTCCGTGCTGGGCAAACAGGTTTTGCAGCTGTTTGAGCTAAGATTTCCAAGTTATTCACATAATGAAAACCTATACTTTGTTTCGGTCGAGTTCCCCATTCAAATGCATGTAACAGTGAGAAACGCACTGTCTTGGCGAAAGAAAGCGTTTTTGTACAACTTCATAGAAATAGCTGTAACTTTTGATAGAAGACTCAAACAAACATGTTTATGGCTTTATCTTATAGAACTCAAGGTCTCCGTGCTGGGAAAACAGGTTTTGCAGCTGTTTGAGCTAAGATTTCCAAGTTATTCACATAATGAAAACTTATACTTTGTTTCGGTCGAGTTCCCCATTCAAATGCATGTAACAGTGAGAAACGCACTGTCTTGGCGAAAGAAAGCGTTTTTGTACAACTTCATAGAAATAGCTGTAACTTTTGATAGAAGACTCAAACAAACATGTTTATGGCTTTATCTTATAGAACTCAAGGTCTCCGTGCTGGGAAAACAGGTTTTGCAGCTGTTTGAGCTAAGATTTCCAAGTTATTCACATAATGAAAACTTATACTTTGTTTCGGTCGAGTTCCCCATTCAAATGCATGTAACAGTGAGAAACGCACTGTCTTGGCGAAAGAAAGCGTTTTTGTACAACTTCATAGAAATAGCTGTAACTTTTGATAGAAGACTCGGATACACATGTTTATGGCTTTATCTTATAGAACTCAAGGTCTCCGTGCTGGGAAAACAGGTTTTGCAGCTGTTTGAGCTAAGATTTCCAAGTTATTCACATAATGAAAACCTATACTTTGTTTCGGTCGAGTTCCCCATTCAAATGCATGTAACAGTGAGAAACGCACTGTCTTGGCGAAAGAAAGCGTTTTTGTACAACTTCATATGAATAGCTGTAACTTTTGATAGAAGACTCGGATACACATGTTTATGGCTTTATCTTATAGAACTCAAGGTTTCCGTGCTGGGAAAACAGGTTTTGCAGCTGTTTGAGCTAAGATTTCCAAGTTATTCACATAATGAAAACTTATACTTTGTTTCGGTCGAGTTCCCCATTCAAATGCATGTAACAGTGAGAAACGCACTGTCTTGGCGAAAGAAAGCGTTTTTGTACAACTTCATAGAAATAGCTGTAACTTTTGATAGAAGACTCGGATACACATGTTTATGGCTTTATCTTATAGAACTCAAGGTCTCCGTGCTGGGCAAACAGGTTTTGCAGCTGTTTGAGCTAAGATTTCCAAGTTATTCACATAATGAAAACCTATACTTTGTTTCGGTCGAGTTCCCCATTCAAAATGCATGTAACAGTGAGAAACGCACTGTCTTGGCGAAAGAAAGCGTTTTTGTACAACTTCATAGAAATAGCTGTAACTTTTGATAGAAGACTCAAACAAACATGTTTATGGCTTTATCTTATAGAACTCAAGGTCTCCGTGCTGGGAAAACAGGTTTTGCAGCTGTTTGAGCTAAGATTTCCAAGTTATTCACATAATGAAAACTTATACTTTGTTTCGGTCGAGTTCCCCATTCAAATGCATGTAACAGTGAGAAACGCACTGTCTTGGCGAAAGAAAGCGTTTTTGTACAACTTCATAGAAATAGCTGTAACTTTTGATAGAAGACTCAAACAAACATGTTTATGGCTTTATCTTATAGAACTCAAGGTCTCTGTGCTGGGAAAACAGGTTTTGCAGCTGTTTGAGCTAAGATTTCCAAGTTATTCACATAATGAAAACCTATACTTTGTTTCGGTCGAGTTCCCCATTCAAATGCATGTAACAGTGAGAAACGCACTGTCTTGGCGAAAGAAAGCGTTTTTGTACAACTTCATAGAAATAGCTGTAACTTTTGATAGAAGACTCAAACAAACATGTTTATGGCTTTATCTTATAGAACTCAAGGTCTCCGTGCTGGGAAAACAGGTTTTGCAGCTGTTTGAGCTAAGATTTCCAAGTTATTCACATAATGAAAACTTATACTTTGTTTCGGTCGAGTTCCCCATTCAAATGCATGTAACAGTGAGAAACGCACTGTCTTGGCGAAAGAAAGCGTTTTTGTACAACTTCATATAAATAGCTGTAACTTTTGATAGAAGACTCAAACAAACATGTTTATGGCTTTATCTTATAGAACTCAAGGTTCCCGTGCTGGGAAAACAGGTTTTGCAGCTGTTTGAGCTAAGATTTCCAAGTTATTCACATAATGAAAACTTATACTTTGTTTCGGTCGAGTTCCCCATTCAAATGCATGTAACAGTGAGAAACGCACTGTCTTGGCGAAAGAAAGCGTTTTTGTACAACTTCATAGAAATAGCTGTAACTTTTGATAGAAGACTCGGATACACATGTTTATGGCTTTATCTTATAGAACTCAAGGTCTCCGTGCTGGGCAAACAGGTTTTGCAGCTGTTTGAGCTAAGATTTCCAAGTTATTCACATAATGAAAACTTATACTTTGTTTCGGTCGAGTTCCCCATTCAAATGCATGTAACAGTGAGAAACGCACTGTCTTGGCGAAAGAAAGCGTTTTTGTACAACTTCATAGAAATAGCTGTAACTTTTGATAGAAGACTCAAACAAACATGTTTATGGCTTTATCTTATAGAACTCAAGGTCTCCGTGCTGGGAAAACAGGTTTTGCAGCTGTTTGAGCTAAGATTTCCAAGTTATTCACATAATGAAAACCTATACTTTGTTTCGGTCGAGTTCCCCTTTCAAATGCATGTAACAGTGAGAAACGCACTGTCTTGGCGAAAGAAAGCGTTTTTGTACAACTTCATAGAAATAGCTGTAACTTTTGATAGAAGACTCAAACAAACATGTTTATGGCTTTATCTTATAGAACTCAAGGTCTCCGTGCTGGGAAAACAGGTTTTGCAGCTGTTTGAGCTAAGATTTCCAAGTTATTCACATAATGAAAACTTATACTTTGTTTCGGTCGAGTTCCCCATTCAAATGCATGTAACAGTGAGAAACGCACTGTCTTGGCGAAAGAAAGCGTTTTTGTACAACTTCATATAAATAGCTGTAACTTTTGATAGAAGACTCAAACAAACATGTTTATGGCTTTATCTTATAGAACTCAAGGTTCCCGTGCTGGGAAAACAGGTTTTGCAGCTGTTTGAGCTAAGATTTCCAAGTTATTCACATAATGAAAACTTATACTTTGTTTCGGTCGAGTTCCCCATTCAAATGCATGTAACAGTGAGAAACGCACTGTCTTGGCGAAAGAAAGCGTTTTTGTACAACTTCATAGAAATAGCTGTAACTTTTGATAGAAGACTCGGATACACATGTTTATGGCTTTATCTTATAGAACTCAAGGTCTCCGTGCTGGGCAAACAGGTTTTGCAGCTGTTTGAGCTAAGATTTCCAAGTTATTCACATAATGAAAACTTATACTTTGTTTCGGTCGAGTTCCCCATTCAAATGCATGTAACAGTGAGAAACGCACTGTCTTGGCGAAAGAAAGCGTTTTTGTACAACTTCATATAAATAGCTGTAACTTTTGATAGAAGACTCAAACAAACATGTTTATGGCTTTATCTTATAGAACTCAAGGTTCCCGTGCTGGGAAAACAGGTTTTGCAGCTGTTTGAGCTAAGATTTCCAAGTTATTCACATAATGAAAACTTATACTTTGTTTCGGTCGAGTTCCCCATTCAAATGCATGTAACAGTGAGAAACGCACTGTCTTGGCGAAAGAAAGCGTTTTTGTACAACTTCATAGAAATAGCTGTAACTTTTGATAGAAGACTCGGATACACATGTTTATGGCTTTATCTTATAGAACTCAAGGTCTCCGTGCTGGGCAAACAGGTTTTGCAGCTGTTTGAGCTAAGATTTCCAAGTTATTCACATAATGAAAACTTATACTTTGTTTCGGTCGAGTTCCCCATTCAAATGCATGTAACAGTGAGAAACGCACTGTCTTGGCGAAAGAAAGCGTTTTTGTACAACTTCATAGAAATAGCTGTAACTTTTGATAGAAGACTCAAACAAACATGTTTATGGCTTTATCTTATAGAACTCAAGGTCTCCGTGCTGGGAAAACAGGTTTTGCAGCTGTTTGAGCTAAGATTTCCAAGTTATTCACATAATGAAAACCTATACTTTGTTTCGGTCGAGTTCCCCATTCAAATGCATGTAACAGTGAGAAACGCACTGTCTTGGCGAAAGAAAGCGTTTTTGTACAACTTCATAGAAATAGCTGTAACTTTTGATAGAAGACTCAAACAAACATGTTTATGGCTTTATCTTATAGAACTCAAGGTCTCCGTGCTGGGAAAACAGGTTTTGCAGCTGTTTGAGCTAAGATTTCCAAGTTATTCACATAATGAAAACTTATACTTTGTTTCGGTCGAGTTCCCCATTCAAATGCATGTAACAGTGAGAAACGCACTGTCTTGGCGAAAGAAAGCGTTTTTGTACAACTTCATATAAATAGCTGTAACTTTTGATAGAAGACTCAAACAAACATGTTTATGGCTTTATCTTATAGAACTCAAGGTTCCCGTGCTGGGAAAACAGGTTTTGCAGCTGTTTGAGCTAAGATTTCCAAGTTATTCACATAATGAAAACTTATACTTTGTTTCGGTCGAGTTCCCCATTCAAATGCATGTAACAGTGAGAAACGCACTGTCTTGGCGAAAGAAAGCGTTTTTGTACAACTTCATAGAAATAGCTGTAACTTTTGATAGAAGACTCGGATACACATGTTTATGGCTTTATCTTATAGAACTCAAGGTCTCCGTGCTGGGAAAACAGGTTTTGCAGCTGTTTGAGCTAAGATTTCCAAGTTATTCACATAATGAAAACCTATACTTTGTTTCGGTCGAGTTCCCCATTCAAATGCATGTAACAGTGAGAAACGCACTGTCTTGGCGAAAGAAAGCGTTTTTGTACAACTTCATAGAAATAGCTGTAACTTTTGATAGAAGACTCAAACAAACATGTTTATGGCTTTATCTTATAGAACTCAAGGTCTCCGTGCTGGGCAAACAGGTTTTGCAGCTGTTTGAGCTAAGATTTCCAAGTTATTCACATAATGAAAACCTATACTTTGTTTCGGTCGAGTTCCCCATTCAAATGCATGTAACAGTGAGAAACGCACTGTCTTGGCGAAAGAAAGCGTTTTTGTACAACTTCATATGAATAGCTGTAACTTTTGATAGAAGACTCGGATACACATGTTTATGGCTTTATCTTATAGAACCCAAGGTCTCCGTGCTGGGCAAACAGGTTTTGCAGCTGTTTGAGCTAAGATTTCCAAGTTATTCACATAATGAAAACCTATACTTTGTTTCGGTCGAGTTCCCCATTCAAAATGCATGTAACAGTGAGAAACGCACTGTCTTGGCGAAAGAAAGCGTTTTTGTACAACTTCATAGAAATAGCTGTAACTTTTGATAGAAGACTCAAACAAACATGTTTATGGCTTTATCTTATAGAACTCAAGGTCTCCGTGCTGGGAAAACAGGTTTTGCAGCTGTTTGAGCTAAGATTTCCAAGTTATTCACATAATGAAAACCTATACTTTGTTTCGGTCGAGTTCCCCATTCAAATGCATGTAACAGTGAGAAACGCACTGTCTTGGCGAAAGAAAGCGTTTTTGTACAACTTCATAGAAATAGCTGTAACTTTTGATAGAAGACTCAAACAAACATGTTTATGGCTTTATCTTATAGAACTCAAGGTCTCCGTGCTGGGAAAACAGGTTTTGCAGCTGTTTGAGCTAAGATTTCCAAGTTATTCACATAATGAAAACCTATACTTTGTTTCGGTCGAGTTCCCCATTCAAAATGCATGTAACAGTGAGAAACGCACTGTCTTGGCGAAAGAAAGCGTTTTTGTACAACTTCATATGAATAGCTGTAACTTTTGATAGAAGACTCGGATACACATGTTTATGGCTTTATCTTATAGAACTCAAGGTCTCCGTGCTGGGAAAACAGGTTTTGCAGCTGTTTGAGCTAAGATTTCCAAGTTATTCACATAATGAAAACCTATACTTTGTTTCGGTCGAGTTCCCCATTCAAATGCATGTAACAGTGAGAAACGCACTGTCTTGGCGAAAGAAAGCGTTTTTGTACAACTTCATAGAAATAGCTGTAACTTTTGATAGAAGACTCAAACAAACATGTTTATGGCTTTATCTTATAGAACTCAAGGTCTCCGTGCTGGGCAAACAGGTTTTGCAGCTGTTTGAGCTAAGATTTCCAAGTTATTCACATAATGAAAACCTATACTTTGTTTCGGTCGAGTTCCCCATTCAAAATGCATGTAACAGTGAGAAACGCACTGTCTTGGCGAAAGAAAGCGTTTTTGTACAACTTCATATGAATAGCTGTAACTTTTGATAGAAGACTCGGATACACATGTTTATGGCTTTATCTTATAGAACTCAAGGTCTCCGTGCTGGGAAAACAGGTTTTGCAGCTGTTTGAGCTAAGATTTCCAAGTTATTCACATAATGAAAACCTATACTTTGTTTCGGTCGAGTTCCCCATTCAAATGCATGTAACAGTGAGAAACGCACTGTCTTGGCGAAAGAAAGCGTTTTTGTACAACTTCATAGAAATAGCTGTAACTTTTGATAGAAGACTCAAACAAACATGTTTATGGCTTTATCTTATAGAACTCAAGGTCTCCGTGCTGGGCAAACAGGTTTTGCAGCTGTTTGAGCTAAGATTTCCAAGTTATTCACATAATGAAAACCTATACTTTGTTTCGGTCGAGTTCCCCATTCAAATGCATGTAACAGTGAGAAACGCACTGTCTTGGCGAAAGAAAGCGTTTTTGTACAACTTCATAGAAATAGCTGTAACTTTTGATAGAAGACTCGGATACACATGTTTATGGCTTTATCTTATAGAACTCAAGGTCTCCGTGCTGGGCAAACAGGTTTTGCAGCTGTTTGAGCTAAGATTTCCAAGTTATTCACATAATGAAAACCTATACTTTGTTTCGGTCGAGTTCCCCATTCAAATGCATGTAACAGTGAGAAACGCACTGTCTTGGCGAAAGAAAGCGTTTTTGTACAACTTCATATGAATAGCTGTAACTTTTGATAGAAGACTCGGATACACATGTTTATGGCTTTATCTTATAGAACTCAAGGTCTCCGTGCTGGGCAAACAGGTTTTGCAGCTGTTTGAGCTAAGATTTCCAAGTTATTCACATAATGAAAACCTATACTTTGTTTCGGTCGAGTTCCCCATTCAAATGCATGTAACAGTGAGAAACGCACTGTCTTGGCGAAAGAAA
Source organism: Diplotaxodon limnothrissa (assembly GCF_057381915.1). Taxonomy (NCBI): domain Eukaryota; kingdom Metazoa; phylum Chordata; class Actinopteri; order Cichliformes; family Cichlidae; genus Diplotaxodon; species Diplotaxodon limnothrissa. Next base: position 29,350,582 of record NC_140608.1, on the reverse strand, counting down.
GCGTTTTTGTACAACTTCATAGAAATAGCTGTAACTTTTGATAGAAGACTCAAACAAACATGTTTATGGCTTTATCTTATAGAACTCAAGGTCTCCGTGCTGGGCAAACAGGTTTTGCAGCTGTTTGAGCTAAGATTTCCAAGTTATTCACATAATGAAAACCTATACTTTGTTTCGGTCGAGTTCCCCATTCAAATGCATGTAACAGTGAGAAACGCACTGTCTTGGCGAAAGAAAGCGTTTTTGTACAACTTCATAGAAATAGCTGTAACTTTTGATAGAAGACTCAAACAAACATGTTTATGGCTTTATCTTATAGAACTCAAGGTCTCCGTGCTGGGAAAACAGGTTTTGCAGCTGTTTGAGCTAAGATTTCCAAGTTATTCACATAATGAAAACTTATACTTTGTTTCGGTCGAGTTCCCCATTCAAATGCATGTAACAGTGAGAAACGCACTGTCTTGGCGAAAGAAAGCGTTTTTGTACAACTTCATAGAAATAGCTGTAACTTTTGATAGAAGACTCGGATACACATGTTTATGGCTTTATCTTATAGAACTCAAGGTCTCCGTGCTGGGCAAACAGGTTTTGCAGCTGTTTGAGCTAAGATTTCCAAGTTATTCACATAATGAAAACTTATACTTTGTTTCGGTCGAGTTCCCCATTCAAATGCATGTAACAGTGAGAAACGCACTGTCTTGGCGAAAGAAAGCGTTTTTGTACAACTTCATAGAAATAGCTGTAACTTTTGATAGAAGACTCGGATACACATGTTTATGGCTTTATCTTATAGAACTCAAGGTCTCCGTGCTGGGCAAACAGGTTTTGCAGCTGTTTGAGCTAAGATTTCCAAGTTATTCACATAATGAAAACTTATACTTTGTTTCGGTCGAGTTCCCCATTCAAATGCATGTAACAGTGAGAAACGCACTGTCTTGGCGAAAGAAAGCGTTTTTGTACAACTTCATAGAAATAGCTGTAACTTTTGATAGAAGACTCGGATACACATGTTTATGGCTTTATCTTATAGAACTCAAGGTCTCCGTGCTGGGAAAACAGGTTTTGCAGCTGTTTGAGCTAAGATTTCCAAGTTATTCACATAATGAAAACCTATACTTTGTTTCGGTCGAGTTCCCCATTCAAATGCATGTAACAGTGAGAAACGCACTGTCTTGGCGAAAGAAAGCGTTTTTGTACAACTTCATAGAAATAGCTGTAACTTTTGATAGAAGACTCAAACAAACATGTTTATGGCTTTATCTTATAGAACTCAAGGTCTCCGTGCTGGGAAAACAGGTTTTGCAGCTGTTTGAGCTAAGATTTCCAAGTTATTCACATAATGAAAACCTATACTTTGTTTCGGTCGAGTTCCCCATTCAAATGCATGTAACAGTGAGAAACGCACTGTCTTGGCGAAAGAAAGCGTTTTTGTACAACTTCATAGAAATAGCTGTAACTTTTGATAGAAGACTCAAACAAACATGTTTATGGCTTTATCTTATAGAACTCAAGGTCTCCGTGCTGGGAAAACAGGTTTTGCAGCTGTTTGAGCTAAGATTTCCAAGTTATTCACATAATGAAAACTTATACTTTGTTTCGGTCGAGTTCCCCATTCAAATGCATGTAACAGTGAGAAACGCACTGTCTTGGCGAAAGAAAGCGTTTTTGTACAACTTCATAGAAATAGCTGTAACTTTTGATAGAAGACTCGGATACACATGTTTATGGCTTTATCTTATAGAACTCAAGGTCTCCGTGCTGGGCAAACAGGTTTTGCAGCTGTTTGAGCTAAGATTTCCAAGTTATTCACATAATGAAAACTTATACTTTGTTTCGGTCGAGTTCCCCATTCAAATGCATGTAACAGTGAGAAACGCACTGTCTTGGCGAAAGAAAGCGTTTTTGTACAACTTCATAGAAATAGCTGTAACTTTTGATAGAAGACTCGGATACACATGTTTATGGCTTTATCTTATAGAACTCAAGGTCTCCGTGCTGGGCAAACAGGTTTTGCAGCTGTTTGAGCTAAGATTTCCAAGTTATTCACATAATGAAAACTTATACTTTGTTTCGGTCGAGTTCCCCATTCAAATGCATGTAACAGTGAGAAACGCACTGTCTTGGCGAAAGAAAGCGTTTTTGTACAACTTCATAGAAATAGCTGTAACTTTTGATAGAAGACTCGGATACACATGTTTATGGCTTTATCTTATAGAACTCAAGGTCTCCGTGCTGGGCAAACAGGTTTTGCAGCTGTTTGAGCTAAGATTTCCAAGTTATTCACATAATGAAAACCTATACTTTGTTTCGGTCGAGTTCCCCATTCAAATGCATGTAACAGTGAGAAACGCACTGTCTTGGCGAAAGAAAGCGTTTTTGTACAACTTCATAGAAATAGCTGTAACTTTTGATAGAAGACTCAAACAAACATGTTTATGGCTTTATCTTATAGAACTCAAGGTCTCCGTGCTGGGAAAACAGGTTTTGCAGCTGTTTGAGCTAAGATTTCCAAGTTATTCACATAATGAAAACTTATACTTTGTTTCGGTCGAGTTCCCCATTCAAATGCATGTAACAGTGAGAAACGCACTGTCTTGGCGAAAGAAAGCGTTTTTGTACAACTTCATAGAAATAGCTGTAACTTTTGATAGAAGACTCGGATACACATGTTTATGGCTTTATCTTATAGAACTCAAGGTCTCCGTGCTGGGAAAACAGGTTTTGCAGCTGTTTGAGCTAAGATTTCCAAGTTATTCACATAATGAAAACCTATACTTTGTTTCGGTCGAGTTCCCCATTCAAATGCATGTAACAGTGAGAAACGCACTGTCTTGGCGAAAGAAAGCGTTTTTGTACAACTTCATAGAAATAGCTGTAACTTTTGATAGAAGACTCAAACAAACATGTTTATGGCTTTATCTTATAGAACTCAAGGTCTCCGTGCTGGGAAAACAGGTTTTGCAGCTGTTTGAGCTAAGATTTCCAAGTTATTCACATAATGAAAACCTATACTTTGTTTCGGTCGAGTTCCCCATTCAAATGCATGTAACAGTGAGAAACGCACTGTCTTGGCGAAAGAAAGCGTTTTTGTACAACTTCATAGAAATAGCTGTAACTTTTGATAGAAGACTCAAACAAACATGTTTATGGCTTTATCTTATAGAACTCAAGGTCTCCGTGCTGGGCAAACAGGTTTTGCAGCTGTTTGAGCTAAGATTTCCAAGTTATTCACATAATGAAAACCTATACTTTGTTTCGGTCGAGTTCCCCATTCAAAATGCATGTAACAGTGAGAAACGCACTGTCTTGGCGAAAGAAAGCGTTTTTGTACAACTTCATATGAATAGCTGTAACTTTTGATAGAAGACTCGGATACACATGTTTATGGCTTTATCTTATAGAACTCAAGGTCTCCGTGCTGGGAAAACAGGTTTTGCAGCTGTTTGAGCTAAGATTTCCAAGTTATTCACATAATGAAAACCTATACTTTGTTTCGGTCGAGTTCCCCATTCAAATGCATGTAACAGTGAGAAACGCACTGTCTTGGCGAAAGAAAGCGTTTTTGTACAACTTCATAGAAATAGCTGTAACTTTTGATAGAAGACTCAAACAAACATGTTTATGGCTTTATCTTATAGAACTCAAGGTCTCCGTGCTGGGCAAACAGGTTTTGCAGCTGTTTGAGCTAAGATTTCCAAGTTATTCACATAATGAAAACCTATACTTTGTTTCGGTCGAGTTCCCCATTCAAATGCATGTAACAGTGAGAAACGCACTGTCTTGGCGAAAGAAAGCGTTTTTGTACAACTTCATAGAAATAGCTGTAACTTTTGATAGAAGACTCAAACAAACATGTTTATGGCTTTATCTTATAGAACTCAAGGTCTCCGTGCTGGGCAAACAGGTTTTGCAGCTGTTTGAGCTAAGATTTCCAAGTTATTCACATAATGAAAACCTATACTTTGTTTCGGTCGAGTTCCCCATTCAAATGCATGTAACAGTGAGAAACGCACTGTCTTGGCGAAAGAAAGCGTTTTTGTACAACTTCATAGAAATAGCTGTAACTTTTGATAGAAGACTCAAACAAACATGTTTATGGCTTTATCTTATAGAACTCAAGGTCTCCGTGCTGGGAAAACAGGTTTTGCAGCTGTTTGAGCTAAGATTTCCAAGTTATTCACATAATGAAAACCTATACTTTGTTTCGGTCGAGTTCCCCATTCAAATGCATGTAACAGTGAGAAACGCACTGTCTTGGCGAAAGAAAGCGTTTTTGTACAACTTCATATGAATAGCTGTAACTTTTGATAGAAGACTCGGATACACATGTTTATGGCTTTATCTTATAGAACTCAAGGTCTCCGTGCTGGGCAAACAGGTTTTGCAGCTGTTTGAGCTAAGATTTCCAAGTTATTCACATAATGAAAACCTATACTTTGTTTCGGTCGAGTTCCCCATTCAAATGCATGTAACAGTGAGAAACGCACTGTCTTGGCGAAAGAAAGCGTTTTTGTACAACTTCATAGAAATAGCTGTAACTTTTGATAGAAGACTCAAACAAACATGTTTATGGCTTTATCTTATAGAACTCAAGGTCTCCGTGCTGGGCAAACAGGTTTTGCAGCTGTTTGAGCTAAGATTTCCAAGTTATTCACATAATGAAAACCTATACTTTGTTTCGGTCGAGTTCCCCATTCAAATGCATGTAACAGTGAGAAACGCACTGTCTTGGCGAAAGAAAGCGTTTTTGTACAACTTCATAGAAATAGCTGTAACTTTTGATAGAAGACTCAAACAAACATGTTTATGGCTTTATCTTATAGAACTCAAGGTCTCCGTGCTGGGAAAACAGGTTTTGCAGCTGTTTGAGCTAAGATTTCCAAGTTATTCACATAATGAAAACTTATACTTTGTTTCGGTCGAGTTCCCCATTCAAATGCATGTAACAGTGAGAAACGCACTGTCTTGGCGAAAGAAAGCGTTTTTGTACAACTTCATAGAAATAGCTGTAACTTTTGATAGAAGACTCGGATACACATGTTTATGGCTTTATCTTATAGAACTCAAGGTCTCCGTGCTGGGCAAACAGGTTTTGCAGCTGTTTGAGCTAAGATTTCCAAGTTATTCACATAATGAAAACTTATACTTTGTTTCGGTCGAGTTCCCCATTCAAATGCATGTAACAGTGAGAAACGCACTGTCTTGGCGAAAGAAAGCGTTTTTGTACAACTTCATAGAAATAGCTGTAACTTTTGATAGAAGACTCGGATACACATGTTTATGGCTTTATCTTATAGAACTCAAGGTCTCCGTGCTGGGCAAACAGGTTTTGCAGCTGTTTGAGCTAAGATTTCCAAGTTATTCACATAATGAAAACCTATACTTTGTTTCGGTCGAGTTCCCCATTCAAATGCATGTAACAGTGAGAAACGCACTGTCTTGGCGAAAGAAAGCGTTTTTGTACAACTTCATAGAAATAGCTGTAACTTTTGATAGAAGACTCAAACAAACATGTTTATGGCTTTATCTTATAGAACTCAAGGTCTCCGTGCTGGGAAAACAGGTTTTGCAGCTGTTTGAGCTAAGATTTCCAAGTTATTCACATAATGAAAACTTATACTTTGTTTCGGTCGAGTTCCCCATTCAAATGCATGTAACAGTGAGAAACGCACTGTCTTGGCGAAAGAAAGCGTTTTTGTACAACTTCATAGAAATAGCTGTAACTTTTGATAGAAGACTCAAACAAACATGTTTATGGCTTTATCTTATAGAACTCAAGGTCTCCGTGCTGGGAAAACAGGTTTTGCAGCTGTTTGAGCTAAGATTTCCAAGTTATTCACATAATGAAAACCTATACTTTGTTTCGGTCGAGTTCCCCATTCAAATGCATGTAACAGTGAGAAACGCACTGTCTTGGCGAAAGAAAGCGTTTCTGTACAACTTCATAGAAATAGCTGTAACTTTTGATAGAAGACTCAAACAAACATGTTTATGGCTTTATCTTATAGAACTCAAAGTTCCCGTGCTGGGAAAACAGGTTTTGCAGCTGTTTGAGCTAAGATTTCCAAGTTATTCACATAATGAAAACTTATACTTTGTTTCGGTCGAGTTCCCCATTCAAATGCATGTAACAGTGAGAAACGCACTGTCTTGGCGAAAGAAAGCGTTTTTGTACAACTTCATATAAATAGCTGTAACTTTTGATAGAAGACTCAAACAAACATGTTTATGGCTTTATCTTATAGAACTCAAGGTTCCCGTGCTGGGAAAACAGGTTTTGCAGCTGTTTGAGCTAAGATTTCCAAGTTATTCACATAATGAAAACTTATACTTTGTTTCGGTCGAGTTCCCCATTCAAATGCATGTAACAGTGAGAAACGCACTGTCTTGGCGAAAGAAAGCGTTTTTGTACAACTTCATAGAAATAGCTGTAACTTTTGATAGAAGACTCGGATACACATGTTTATGGCTTTATCTTATAGAACTCAAGGTCTCCGTGCTGGGAAAACAGGTTTTGCAGCTGTTTGAGCTAAGATTTCCAAGTTATTCACATAATGAAAACCTATACTTTGTTTCGGTCGAGTTCCCCATTCAAATGCATGTAACAGTGAGAAACGCACTGTCTTGGCGAAAGAAAGCGTTTTTGTACAACTTCATAGAAATAGCTGTAACTTTTGATAGAAGACTCAAACAAACATGTTTATGGCTTTATCTTATAGAACTCAAGGTCTCCGTGCTGGGCAAACAGGTTTTGCAGCTGTTTGAGCTAAGATTTCCAAGTTATTCACATAATGAAAACCTATACTTTGTTTCGGTCGAGTTCCCCATTCAAATGCATGTAACAGTGAGAAACGCACTGTCTTGGCGAAAGAAAGCGTTTTTGTACAACTTCATATGAATAGCTGTAACTTTTGATAGAAGACTCGGATACACATGTTTATGGCTTTATCTTATAGAACCCAAGGTCTCCGTGCTGGGCAAACAGGTTTTGCAGCTGTTTGAGCTAAGATTTCCAAGTTATTCACATAATGAAAACCTATACTTTGTTTCGGTCGAGTTCCCCATTCAAAATGCATGTAACAGTGAGAAACGCACTGTCTTGGCGAAAGAAAGCGTTTTTGTACAACTTCATAGAAATAGCTGTAACTTTTGATAGAAGACTCAAACAAACATGTTTATGGCTTTATCTTATAGAACTCAAGGTCTCCGTGCTGGGAAAACAGGTTTTGCAGCTGTTTGAGCTAAGATTTCCAAGTTATTCACATAATGAAAACCTATACTTTGTTTCGGTCGAGTTCCCCATTCAAATGCATGTAACAGTGAGAAACGCACTGTCTTGGCGAAAGAAAGCGTTTTTGTACAACTTCATAGAAATAGCTGTAACTTTTGATAGAAGACTCAAACAAACATGTTTATGGCTTTATCTTATAGAACTCAAGGTCTCCGTGCTGGGAAAACAGGTTTTGCAGCTGTTTGAGCTAAGATTTCCAAGTTATTCACATAATGAAAACCTATACTTTGTTTCGGTCGAGTTCCCCATTCAAAATGCATGTAACAGTGAGAAACGCACTGTCTTGGCGAAAGAAAGCGTTTTTGTACAACTTCATATGAATAGCTGTAACTTTTGATAGAAGACTCGGATACACATGTTTATGGCTTTATCTTATAGAACTCAAGGTCTCCGTGCTGGGAAAACAGGTTTTGCAGCTGTTTGAGCTAAGATTTCCAAGTTATTCACATAATGAAAACCTATACTTTGTTTCGGTCGAGTTCCCCATTCAAATGCATGTAACAGTGAGAAACGCACTGTCTTGGCGAAAGAAAGCGTTTTTGTACAACTTCATAGAAATAGCTGTAACTTTTGATAGAAGACTCAAACAAACATGTTTATGGCTTTATCTTATAGAACTCAAGGTCTCCGTGCTGGGCAAACAGGTTTTGCAGCTGTTTGAGCTAAGATTTCCAAGTTATTCACATAATGAAAACCTATACTTTGTTTCGGTCGAGTTCCCCATTCAAAATGCATGTAACAGTGAGAAACGCACTGTCTTGGCGAAAGAAAGCGTTTTTGTACAACTTCATATGAATAGCTGTAACTTTTGATAGAAGACTCGGATACACATGTTTATGGCTTTATCTTATAGAACTCAAGGTCTCCGTGCTGGGAAAACAGGTTTTGCAGCTGTTTGAGCTAAGATTTCCAAGTTATTCACATAATGAAAACCTATACTTTGTTTCGGTCGAGTTCCCCATTCAAATGCATGTAACAGTGAGAAACGCACTGTCTTGGCGAAAGAAAGCGTTTTTGTACAACTTCATAGAAATAGCTGTAACTTTTGATAGAAGACTCAAACAAACATGTTTATGGCTTTATCTTATAGAACTCAAGGTCTCCGTGCTGGGCAAACAGGTTTTGCAGCTGTTTGAGCTAAGATTTCCAAGTTATTCACATAATGAAAACCTATACTTTGTTTCGGTCGAGTTCCCCATTCAAATGCATGTAACAGTGAGAAACGCACTGTCTTGGCGAAAGAAAGCGTTTTTGTACAACTTCATAGAAATAGCTGTAACTTTTGATAGAAGACTCGGATACACATGTTTATGGCTTTATCTTATAGAACTCAAGGTCTCCGTGCTGGGCAAACAGGTTTTGCAGCTGTTTGAGCTAAGATTTCCAAGTTATTCACATAATGAAAACCTATACTTTGTTTCGGTCGAGTTCCCCATTCAAATGCATGTAACAGTGAGAAACGCACTGTCTTGGCGAAAGAAAGCGTTTTTGTACAACTTCATATGAATAGCTGTAACTTTTGATAGAAGACTCGGATACACATGTTTATGGCTTTATCTTATAGAACTCAAGGTCTCCGTGCTGGGCAAACAGGTTTTGCAGCTGTTTGAGCTAAGATTTCCAAGTTATTCACATAATGAAAACCTATACTTTGTTTCGGTCGAGTTCCCCATTCAAATGCATGTAACAGTGAGAAACGCACTGTCTTGGCGAAAGAAAGCGTTTTTGTACAACTTCATAGAAATAGCTGTAACTTTTGATAGAAGACTCAAACAAACATGTTTATGGCTTTATCTTATAGAACTCAAGGTCTCCGTGCTGGGCAAACAGGTTTTGCAGCTGTTTGAGCTAAGATTTCCAAGTTATTCACATAATGAAAACCTATACTTTGTTTCGGTCGAGTTCCCCATTCAAATGCATGTAACAGTGAGAAACGCACTGTCTTGGCGAAAGAAAGCGTTTTTGTACAACTTCATAGAAATAGCTGTAACTTTTGATAGAAGACTCAAACAAACATGTTTATGGCTTTATCTTATAGAACTCAAGGTCTCCGTGCTGGGAAAACAGGTTTTGCAGCTGTTTGAGCTAAGATTTCCAAGTTATTCACATAATGAAAACTTATACTTTGTTTCGGTCGAGTTCCCCATTCAAATGCATGTAACAGTGAGAAACGCACTGTCTTGGCGAAAGAAAGCGTTTTTGTACAACTTCATAGAAATAGCTGTAACTTTTGATAGAAGACTCGGATACACATGTTTATGGCTTTATCTTATAGAACTCAAGGTCTCCGTGCTGGGCAAACAGGTTTTGCAGCTGTTTGAGCTAAGATTTCCAAGTTATTCACATAATGAAAACTTATACTTTGTTTCGGTCGAGTTCCCCATTCAAATGCATGTAACAGTGAGAAACGCACTGTCTTGGCGAAAGAAAGCGTTTTTGTACAACTTCATAGAAATAGCTGTAACTTTTGATAGAAGACTCGGATACACATGTTTATGGCTTTATCTTATAGAACTCAAGGTCTCCGTGCTGGGCAAACAGGTTTTGCAGCTGTTTGAGCTAAGATTTCCAAGTTATTCACATAATGAAAACTTATACTTTGTTTCGGTCGAGTTCCCCATTCAAATGCATGTAACAGTGAGAAACGCACTGTCTTGGCGAAAGAAAGCGTTTTTGTACAACTTCATAGAAATAGCTGTAACTTTTGATAGAAGACTCGGATACACATGTTTATGGCTTTATCTTATAGAACTCAAGGTCTCCGTGCTGGGAAAACAGGTTTTGCAGCTGTTTGAGCTAAGATTTCCAAGTTATTCACATAATGAAAACCTATACTTTGTTTCGGTCGAGTTCCCCATTCAAATGCATGTAACAGTGAGAAACGCACTGTCTTGGCGAAAGAAAGCGTTTTTGTACAACTTCATAGAAATAGCTGTAACTTTTGATAGAAGACTCAAACAAACATGTTTATGGCTTTATCTTATAGAACTCAAGGTCTCCGTGCTGGGAAAACAGGTTTTGCAGCTGTTTGAGCTAAGATTTCCAAGTTATTCACATAATGAAAACCTATACTTTGTTTCGGTCGAGTTCCCCATTCAAATGCATGTAACAGTGAGAAACGCACTGTCTTGGCGAAAGAAAGCGTTTTTGTACAACTTCATAGAAATAGCTGTAACTTTTGATAGAAGACTCAAACAAACATGTTTATGGCTTTATCTTATAGAACTCAAGGTCTCCGTGCTGGGAAAACAGGTTTTGCAGCTGTTTGAGCTAAGATTTCCAAGTTATTCACATAATGAAAACTTATACTTTGTTTCGGTCGAGTTCCCCATTCAAATGCATGTAACAGTGAGAAACGCACTGTCTTGGCGAAAGAAAGCGTTTTTGTACAACTTCATAGAAATAGCTGTAACTTTTGATAGAAGACTCGGATACACATGTTTATGGCTTTATCTTATAGAACTCAAGGTCTCCGTGCTGGGCAAACAGGTTTTGCAGCTGTTTGAGCTAAGATTTCCAAGTTATTCACATAATGAAAACTTATACTTTGTTTCGGTCGAGTTCCCCATTCAAATGCATGTAACAGTGAGAAACGCACTGTCTTGGCGAAAGAAAGCGTTTTTGTACAACTTCATAGAAATAGCTGTAACTTTTGATAGAAGACTCGGATACACATGTTTATGGCTTTATCTTATAGAACTCAAGGTCTCCGTGCTGGGCAAACAGGTTTTGCAGCTGTTTGAGCTAAGATTTCCAAGTTATTCACATAATGAAAACTTATACTTTGTTTCGGTCGAGTTCCCCATTCAAATGCATGTAACAGTGAGAAACGCACTGTCTTGGCGAAAGAAAGCGTTTTTGTACAACTTCATAGAAATAGCTGTAACTTTTGATAGAAGACTCGGATACACATGTTTATGGCTTTATCTTATAGAACTCAAGGTCTCCGTGCTGGGCAAACAGGTTTTGCAGCTGTTTGAGCTAAGATTTCCAAGTTATTCACATAATGAAAACCTATACTTTGTTTCGGTCGAGTTCCCCATTCAAATGCATGTAACAGTGAGAAACGCACTGTCTTGGCGAAAGAAAGCGTTTTTGTACAACTTCATAGAAATAGCTGTAACTTTTGATAGAAGACTCAAACAAACATGTTTATGGCTTTATCTTATAGAACTCAAGGTCTCCGTGCTGGGAAAACAGGTTTTGCAGCTGTTTGAGCTAAGATTTCCAAGTTATTCACATAATGAAAACTTATACTTTGTTTCGGTCGAGTTCCCCATTCAAATGCATGTAACAGTGAGAAACGCACTGTCTTGGCGAAAGAAAGCGTTTTTGTACAACTTCATAGAAATAGCTGTAACTTTTGATAGAAGACTCGGATACACATGTTTATGGCTTTATCTTATAGAACTCAAGGTCTCCGTGCTGGGAAAACAGGTTTTGCAGCTGTTTGAGCTAAGATTTCCAAGTTATTCACATAATGAAAACCTATACTTTGTTTCGGTCGAGTTCCCCATTCAAATGCATGTAACAGTGAGAAACGCACTGTCTTGGCGAAAGAAAGCGTTTTTGTACAACTTCATAGAAATAGCTGTAACTTTTGATAGAAGACTCAAACAAACATGTTTATGGCTTTATCTTATAGAACTCAAGGTCTCCGTGCTGGGAAAACAGGTTTTGCAGCTGTTTGAGCTAAGATTTCCAAGTTATTCACATAATGAAAACCTATACTTTGTTTCGGTCGAGTTCCCCATTCAAAATGCATGTAACAGTGAGAAACGCACTGTCTTGGCGAAAGAAAGCGTTTTTGTACAACTTCATATGAATAGCTGTAACTTTTGATAGAAGACTCGGATACACATGTTTATGGCTTTATCTTATAGAACTCAAGGTCTCCGTGCTGGGAAAACAGGTTTTGCAGCTGTTTGAGCTAAGATTTCCAAGTTATTCACATAATGAAAACCTATACTTTGTTTCGGTCGAGTTCCCCATTCAAATGCATGTAACAGTGAGAAACGCACTGTCTTGGCGAAAGAAAGCGTTTTTGTACAACTTCATAGAAATAGCTGTAACTTTTGATAGAAGACTCAAACAAACATGTTTATGGCTTTATCTTATAGAACTCAAGGTCTCCGTGCTGGGCAAACAGGTTTTGCAGCTGTTTGAGCTAAGATTTCCAAGTTATTCACATAATGAAAACCTATACTTTGTTTCGGTCGAGTTCCCCATTCAAAATGCATGTAACAGTGAGAAACGCACTGTCTTGGCGAAAGAAAGCGTTTTTGTACAACTTCATATGAATAGCTGTAACTTTTGATAGAAGACTCGGATACACATGTTTATGGCTTTATCTTATAGAACTCAAGGTCTCCGTGCTGGGAAAACAGGTTTTGCAGCTGTTTGAGCTAAGATTTCCAAGTTATTCACATAATGAAAACCTATACTTTGTTTCGGTCGAGTTCCCCATTCAAATGCATGTAACAGTGAGAAACGCACTGTCTTGGCGAAAGAAAGCGTTTTTGTACAACTTCATAGAAATAGCTGTAACTTTTGATAGAAGACTCAAACAAACATGTTTATGGCTTTATCTTATAGAACTCAAGGTCTCCGTGCTGGGCAAACAGGTTTTGCAGCTGTTTGAGCTAAGATTTCCAAGTTATTCACATAATGAAAACCTATACTTTGTTTCGGTCGAGTTCCCCATTCAAATGCATGTAACAGTGAGAAACGCACTGTCTTGGCGAAAGAAAGCGTTTTTGTACAACTTCATAGAAATAGCTGTAACTTTTGATAGAAGACTCAAACAAACATGTTTATGGCTTTATCTTATAGAACTCAAGGTCTCCGTGCTGGGCAAACAGGTTTTGCAGCTGTTTGAGCTAAGATTTCCAAGTTATTCACATAATGAAAACCTATACTTTGTTTCGGTCGAGTTCCCCATTCAAATGCATGTAACAGTGAGAAACGCACTGTCTTGGCGAAAGAAAGCGTTTTTGTACAACTTCATAGAAATAGCTGTAACTTTTGATAGAAGACTCAAACAAACATGTTTATGGCTTTATCTTATAGAACTCAAGGTCTCCGTGCTGGGAAAACAGGTTTTGCAGCTGTTTGAGCTAAGATTTCCAAGTTATTCACATAATGAAAACCTATACTTTGTTTCGGTCGAGTTCCCCATTCAAATGCATGTAACAGTGAGAAACGCACTGTCTTGGCGAAAGAAAGCGTTTTTGTACAACTTCATATGAATAGCTGTAACTTTTGATAGAAGACTCGGATACACATGTTTATGGCTTTATCTTATAGAACTCAAGGTCTCCGTGCTGGGCAAACAGGTTTTGCAGCTGTTTGAGCTAAGATTTCCAAGTTATTCACATAATGAAAACCTATACTTTGTTTCGGTCGAGTTCCCCATTCAAATGCATGTAACAGTGAGAAACGCACTGTCTTGGCGAAAGAAAGCGTTTTTGTACAACTTCATAGAAATAGCTGTAACTTTTGATAGAAGACTCAAACAAACATGTTTATGGCTTTATCTTATAGAACTCAAGGTCTCCGTGCTGGGCAAACAGGTTTTGCAGCTGTTTGAGCTAAGATTTCCAAGTTATTCACATAATGAAAACCTATACTTTGTTTCGGTCGAGTTCCCCATTCAAATGCATGTAACAGTGAGAAACGCACTGTCTTGGCGAAAGAAAGCGTTTTTGTACAACTTCATAGAAATAGCTGTAACTTTTGATAGAAGACTCAAACAAACATGTTTATGGCTTTATCTTATAGAACTCAAGGTCTCCGTGCTGGGAAAACAGGTTTTGCAGCTGTTTGAGCTAAGATTTCCAAGTTATTCACATAATGAAAACTTATACTTTGTTTCGGTCGAGTTCCCCATTCAAATGCATGTAACAGTGAGAAACGCACTGTCTTGGCGAAAGAAAGCGTTTTTGTACAACTTCATAGAAATAGCTGTAACTTTTGATAGAAGACTCGGATACACATGTTTATGGCTTTATCTTATAGAACTCAAGGTCTCCGTGCTGGGCAAACAGGTTTTGCAGCTGTTTGAGCTAAGATTTCCAAGTTATTCACATAATGAAAACTTATACTTTGTTTCGGTCGAGTTCCCCATTCAAATGCATGTAACAGTGAGAAACGCACTGTCTTGGCGAAAGAAAGCGTTTTTGTACAACTTCATAGAAATAGCTGTAACTTTTGATAGAAGACTCGGATACACATGTTTATGGCTTTATCTTATAGAACTCAAGGTCTCCGTGCTGGGCAAACAGGTTTTGCAGCTGTTTGAGCTAAGATTTCCAAGTTATTCACATAATGAAAACCTATACTTTGTTTCGGTCGAGTTCCCCATTCAAATGCATGTAACAGTGAGAAACGCACTGTCTTGGCGAAAGAAAGCGTTTTTGTACAACTTCATAGAAATAGCTGTAACTTTTGATAGAAGACTCAAACAAACATGTTTATGGCTTTATCTTATAGAACTCAAGGTCTCCGTGCTGGGAAAACAGGTTTTGCAGCTGTTTGAGCTAAGATTTCCAAGTTATTCACATAATGAAAACTTATACTTTGTTTCGGTCGAGTTCCCCATTCAAATGCATGTAACAGTGAGAAACGCACTGTCTTGGCGAAAGAAAGCGTTTTTGTACAACTTCATAGAAATAGCTGTAACTTTTGATAGAAGACTCAAACAAACATGTTTATGGCTTTATCTTATAGAACTCAAGGTCTCCGTGCTGGGAAAACAGGTTTTGCAGCTGTTTGAGCTAAGATTTCCAAGTTATTCACATAATGAAAACCTATACTTTGTTTCGGTCGAGTTCCCCATTCAAATGCATGTAACAGTGAGAAACGCACTGTCTTGGCGAAAGAAAGCGTTTCTGTACAACTTCATAGAAATAGCTGTAACTTTTGATAGAAGACTCAAACAAACATGTTTATGGCTTTATCTTATAGAACTCAAAGTTCCCGTGCTGGGAAAACAGGTTTTGCAGCTGTTTGAGCTAAGATTTCCAAGTTATTCACATAATGAAAACTTATACTTTGTTTCGGTCGAGTTCCCCATTCAAATGCATGTAACAGTGAGAAACGCACTGTCTTGGCGAAAGAAAGCGTTTTTGTACAACTTCATAGAAATAGCTGTAACTTTTGATAGAAGACTCGGATACACATGTTTATGGCTTTATCTTATAGAACTCAAGGTCTCCGTGCTGGGCAAACAGGTTTTGCAGCTGTTTGAGCTAAGATTTCCAAGTTATT
Source organism: Diplotaxodon limnothrissa (assembly GCF_057381915.1). Taxonomy (NCBI): domain Eukaryota; kingdom Metazoa; phylum Chordata; class Actinopteri; order Cichliformes; family Cichlidae; genus Diplotaxodon; species Diplotaxodon limnothrissa. Next base: position 29,335,023 of record NC_140608.1, on the reverse strand, counting down.
CACATAATGAAAACCTATACTTTGTTTCGGTCGAGTTCCCCATTCAAATGCATGTAACAGTGAGAAACGCACTGTCTTGGCGAAAGAAAGCGTTTTTGTACAACTTCATATGAATAGCTGTAACTTTTGATAGAAGACTCGGATACACATGTTTATGGCTTTATCTTATAGAACTCAAGGTCTCCGTGCTGGGCAAACAGGTTTTGCAGCTGTTTGAGCTAAGATTTCCAAGTTATTCACATAATGAAAACCTATACTTTGTTTCGGTCGAGTTCCCCATTCAAATGCATGTAACAGTGAGAAACGCACTGTCTTGGCGAAAGAAAGCGTTTTTGTACAACTTCATAGAAATAGCTGTAACTTTTGATAGAAGACTCAAACAAACATGTTTATGGCTTTATCTTATAGAACTCAAGGTCTCCGTGCTGGGCAAACAGGTTTTGCAGCTGTTTGAGCTAAGATTTCCAAGTTATTCACATAATGAAAACCTATACTTTGTTTCGGTCGAGTTCCCCATTCAAATGCATGTAACAGTGAGAAACGCACTGTCTTGGCGAAAGAAAGCGTTTTTGTACAACTTCATAGAAATAGCTGTAACTTTTGATAGAAGACTCAAACAAACATGTTTATGGCTTTATCTTATAGAACTCAAGGTCTCCGTGCTGGGAAAACAGGTTTTACAGCTGTTTGAGCTAAGATTTCCAAGTTATTCACATAATGAAAACCTATACTTTGTTTCGGTCGAGTTCCCCATTCAAATGCATGTAACAGTGAGAAACGCACTGTCTTGGCGAAAGAAAGCGTTTTTGTACAACTTCATATGAATAGCTGTAACTTTTGATAGAAGACTCGGATACACATGTTTATGGCTTTATCTTATAGAACTCAAGGTCTCCGTGCTGGGCAAACAGGTTTTGCAGCTGTTTGAGCTAAGATTTCCAAGTTATTCACATAATGAAAACCTATACTTTGTTTCGGTCGAGTTCCCCATTCAAATGCATGTAACAGTGAGAAACGCACTGTCTTGGCGAAAGAAAGCGTTTTTGTACAACTTCATAGAAATAGCTGTAACTTTTGATAGAAGACTCAAACAAACATGTTTATGGCTTTATCTTATAGAACTCAAGGTCTCCGTGCTGGGCAAACAGGTTTTGCAGCTGTTTGAGCTAAGATTTCCAAGTTATTCACATAATGAAAACCTATACTTTGTTTCGGTCGAGTTCCCCATTCAAATGCATGTAACAGTGAGAAACGCACTGTCTTGGCGAAAGAAAGCGTTTTTGTACAACTTCATAGAAATAGCTGTAACTTTTGATAGAAGACTCAAACAAACATGTTTATGGCTTTATCTTATAGAACTCAAGGTCTCCGTGCTGGGAAAACAGGTTTTGCAGCTGTTTGAGCTAAGATTTCCAAGTTATTCACATAATGAAAACTTATACTTTGTTTCGGTCGAGTTCCCCATTCAAATGCATGTAACAGTGAGAAACGCACTGTCTTGGCGAAAGAAAGCGTTTTTGTACAACTTCATAGAAATAGCTGTAACTTTTGATAGAAGACTCGGATACACATGTTTATGGCTTTATCTTATAGAACTCAAGGTCTCCGTGCTGGGCAAACAGGTTTTGCAGCTGTTTGAGCTAAGATTTCCAAGTTATTCACATAATGAAAACTTATACTTTGTTTCGGTCGAGTTCCCCATTCAAATGCATGTAACAGTGAGAAACGCACTGTCTTGGCGAAAGAAAGCGTTTTTGTACAACTTCATAGAAATAGCTGTAACTTTTGATAGAAGACTCGGATACACATGTTTATGGCTTTATCTTATAGAACTCAAGGTCTCCGTGCTGGGCAAACAGGTTTTGCAGCTGTTTGAGCTAAGATTTCCAAGTTATTCACATAATGAAAACCTATACTTTGTTTCGGTCGAGTTCCCCATTCAAATGCATGTAACAGTGAGAAACGCACTGTCTTGGCGAAAGAAAGCGTTTTTGTACAACTTCATAGAAATAGCTGTAACTTTTGATAGAAGACTCAAACAAACATGTTTATGGCTTTATCTTATAGAACTCAAGGTCTCCGTGCTGGGAAAACAGGTTTTGCAGCTGTTTGAGCTAAGATTTCCAAGTTATTCACATAATGAAAACTTATACTTTGTTTCGGTCGAGTTCCCCATTCAAATGCATGTAACAGTGAGAAACGCACTGTCTTGGCGAAAGAAAGCGTTTTTGTACAACTTCATAGAAATAGCTGTAACTTTTGATAGAAGACTCGGATACACATGTTTATGGCTTTATCTTATAGAACTCAAGGTCTCCGTGCTGGGAAAACAGGTTTTGCAGCTGTTTGAGCTAAGATTTCCAAGTTATTCACATAATGAAAACCTATACTTTGTTTCGGTCGAGTTCCCCATTCAAATGCATGTAACAGTGAGAAACGCACTGTCTTGGCGAAAGAAAGCGTTTTTGTACAACTTCATAGAAATAGCTGTAACTTTTGATAGAAGACTCAAACAAACATGTTTATGGCTTTATCTTATAGAACTCAAGGTCTCCGTGCTGGGAAAACAGGTTTTGCAGCTGTTTGAGCTAAGATTTCCAAGTTATTCACATAATGAAAACTTATACTTTGTTTCGGTCGAGTTCCCCATTCAAATGCATGTAACAGTGAGAAACGCACTGTCTTGGCGAAAGAAAGCGTTTTTGTACAACTTCATAGAAATAGCTGTAACTTTTGATAGAAGACTCGGATACACATGTTTATGGCTTTATCTTATAGAACTCAAGGTCTCCGTGCTGGGCAAACAGGTTTTGCAGCTGTTTGAGCTAAGATTTCCAAGTTATTCACATAATGAAAACCTATACTTTGTTTCGGTCGAGTTCCCCATTCAAATGCATGTAACAGTGAGAAACGCACTGTCTTGGCGAAAGAAAGCGTTTTTGTACAACTTCATAGAAATAGCTGTAACTTTTGATAGAAGACTCAAACAAACATGTTTATGGCTTTATCTTATAGAACTCAAGGTCTCCGTGCTGGGAAAACAGGTTTTGCAGCTGTTTGAGCTAAGATTTCCAAGTTATTCACATAATGAAAACTTATACTTTGTTTCGGTCGAGTTCCCCATTCAAATGCATGTAACAGTGAGAAACGCACTGTCTTGGCGAAAGAAAGCGTTTTTGTACAACTTCATAGAAATAGCTGTAACTTTTGATAGAAGACTCGGATACACATGTTTATGGCTTTATCTTATAGAACTCAAGGTCTCCGTGCTGGGAAAACAGGTTTTGCAGCTGTTTGAGCTAAGATTTCCAAGTTATTCACATAATGAAAACCTATACTTTGTTTCGGTCGAGTTCCCCATTCAAAATGCATGTAACAGTGAGAAACGCACTGTCTTGGCAAAAGAAAGCTATTTTGTACAACTTCATATAAATAGCTGTAACTTTTGATAGAAGACTCGGATACACATGTTTATGGCTTTATCTTATAGAACTCAAGGTTCCCGTGCTGGGCAAACAGGTTTTGCAGCTGTTTGAGCTAAGATTTCCAAGTTATTCACATAATGAAAACTTATACTTTGTTTCGGTCGAGTTCCCCATTCAAATGCATGTAACAGTGAGAAACGCACTGTCTTGGCGAAAGAAAGCGTTTTTGTACAACTTCATAGAAATAGCTGTAACTTTTGATAGAAGACTCGGATACACATGTTTATGGCTTTATCTTATAGAACTCAAGGTCTCCGTGCTGGGCAAACAGGTTTTGCAGCTGTTTGAGCTAAGATTTCCAAGTTATTCACATAATGAAAACTTATACTTTGTTTCGGTCGAGTTCCCCATTCAAATGCATGTAACAGTGAGAAACGCACTGTCTTGGCGAAAGAAAGCGTTTTTGTACAACTTCATAGAAATAGCTGTAACTTTTGATAGAAGACTCGGATACACATGTTTATGGCTTTATCTTATAGAACTCAAGGTCTCCGTGCTGGGCAAACAGGTTTTGCAGCTGTTTGAGCTAAGATTTCCAAGTTATTCACATAATGAAAACTTATACTTTGTTTCGGTCGAGTTCCCCATTCAAATGCATGTAACAGTGAGAAACGCACTGTCTTGGCGAAAGAAAGCGTTTTTGTACAACTTCATAGAAATAGCTGTAACTTTTGATAGAAGACTCGGATACACATGTTTATGGCTTTATCTTATAGAACTCAAGGTCTCCGTGCTGGGCAAACAGGTTTTGCAGCTGTTTGAGCTAAGATTTCCAAGTTATTCACATAATGAAAACCTATACTTTGTTTCGGTCGAGTTCCCCATTCAAATGCATGTAACAGTGAGAAACGCACTGTCTTGGCGAAAGAAAGCGTTTTTGTACAACTTCATAGAAATAGCTGTAACTTTTGATAGAAGACTCAAACAAACATGTTTATGGCTTTATCTTATAGAACTCAAGGTCTCCGTGCTGGGAAAACAGGTTTTGCAGCTGTTTGAGCTAAGATTTCCAAGTTATTCACATAATGAAAACTTATACTTTGTTTCGGTCGAGTTCCCCATTCAAATGCATGTAACAGTGAGAAACGCACTGTCTTGGCGAAAGAAAGCGTTTTTGTACAACTTCATAGAAATAGCTGTAACTTTTGATAGAAGACTCGGATACACATGTTTATGGCTTTATCTTATAGAACTCAAGGTCTCCGTGCTGGGAAAACAGGTTTTGCAGCTGTTTGAGCTAAGATTTCCAAGTTATTCACATAATGAAAACCTATACTTTGTTTCGGTCGAGTTCCCCATTCAAATGCATGTAACAGTGAGAAACGCACTGTCTTGGCGAAAGAAAGCGTTTTTGTACAACTTCATAGAAATAGCTGTAACTTTTGATAGAAGACTCAAACAAACATGTTTATGGCTTTATCTTATAGAACTCAAGGTCTCCGTGCTGGGAAAACAGGTTTTGCAGCTGTTTGAGCTAAGATTTCCAAGTTATTCACATAATGAAAACTTATACTTTGTTTCGGTCGAGTTCCCCATTCAAATGCATGTAACAGTGAGAAACGCACTGTCTTGGCGAAAGAAAGCGTTTTTGTACAACTTCATAGAAATAGCTGTAACTTTTGATAGAAGACTCGGATACACATGTTTATGGCTTTATCTTATAGAACTCAAGGTCTCCGTGCTGGGCAAACAGGTTTTGCAGCTGTTTGAGCTAAGATTTCCAAGTTATTCACATAATGAAAACCTATACTTTGTTTCGGTCGAGTTCCCCATTCAAATGCATGTAACAGTGAGAAACGCACTGTCTTGGCGAAAGAAAGCGTTTTTGTACAACTTCATAGAAATAGCTGTAACTTTTGATAGAAGACTCAAACAAACATGTTTATGGCTTTATCTTATAGAACTCAAGGTCTCCGTGCTGGGAAAACAGGTTTTGCAGCTGTTTGAGCTAAGATTTCCAAGTTATTCACATAATGAAAACTTATACTTTGTTTCGGTCGAGTTCCCCATTCAAATGCATGTAACAGTGAGAAACGCACTGTCTTGGCGAAAGAAAGCGTTTTTGTACAACTTCATAGAAATAGCTGTAACTTTTGATAGAAGACTCGGATACACATGTTTATGGCTTTATCTTATAGAACTCAAGGTCTCCGTGCTGGGAAAACAGGTTTTGCAGCTGTTTGAGCTAAGATTTCCAAGTTATTCACATAATGAAAACCTATACTTTGTTTCGGTCGAGTTCCCCATTCAAATGCATGTAACAGTGAGAAACGCACTGTCTTGGCGAAAGAAAGCGTTTTTGTACAACTTCATAGAAATAGCTGTAACTTTTGATAGAAGACTCAAACAAACATGTTTATGGCTTTATCTTATAGAACTCAAGGTCTCCGTGCTGGGAAAACAGGTTTTGCAGCTGTTTGAGCTAAGATTTCCAAGTTATTCACATAATGAAAACCTATACTTTGTTTCGGTCGAGTTCCCCATTCAAATGCATGTAACAGTGAGAAACGCACTGTCTTGGCGAAAGAAAGCGTTTTTGTACAACTTCATAGAAATAGCTGTAACTTTTGATAGAAGACTCAAACAAACATGTTTATGGCTTTATCTTATAGAACTCAAGGTCTCCGTGCTGGGAAAACAGGTTTTGCAGCTGTTTGAGCTAAGATTTCCAAGTTATTCACATAATGAAAACTTATACTTTGTTTCGGTCGAGTTCCCCATTCAAATGCATGTAACAGTGAGAAACGCACTGTCTTGGCGAAAGAAAGCGTTTTTGTACAACTTCATAGAAATAGCTGTAACTTTTGATAGAAGACTCGGATACACATGTTTATGGCTTTATCTTATAGAACTCAAGGTCTCCGTGCTGGGCAAACAGGTTTTGCAGCTGTTTGAGCTAAGATTTCCAAGTTATTCACATAATGAAAACCTATACTTTGTTTCGGTCGAGTTCCCCATTCAAATGCATGTAACAGTGAGAAACGCACTGTCTTGGCGAAAGAAAGCGTTTTTGTACAACTTCATAGAAATAGCTGTAACTTTTGATAGAAGACTCAAACAAACATGTTTATGGCTTTATCTTATAGAACTCAAGGTCTCCGTGCTGGGAAAACAGGTTTTGCAGCTGTTTGAGCTAAGATTTCCAAGTTATTCACATAATGAAAACTTATACTTTGTTTCGGTCGAGTTCCCCATTCAAATGCATGTAACAGTGAGAAACGCACTGTCTTGGCGAAAGAAAGCGTTTTTGTACAACTTCATAGAAATAGCTGTAACTTTTGATAGAAGACTCGGATACACATGTTTATGGCTTTATCTTATAGAACTCAAGGTCTCCGTGCTGGGCAAACAGGTTTTGCAGCTGTTTGAGCTAAGATTTCCAAGTTATTCACATAATGAAAACCTATACTTTGTTTCGGTCGAGTTCCCCATTCAAATGCATGTAACAGTGAGAAACGCACTGTCTTGGCGAAAGAAAGCGTTTTTGTACAACTTCATAGAAATAGCTGTAACTTTTGATAGAAGACTCAAACAAACATGTTTATGGCTTTATCTTATAGAACTCAAGGTCTCCGTGCTGGGAAAACAGGTTTTGCAGCTGTTTGAGCTAAGATTTCCAAGTTATTCACATAATGAAAACTTATACTTTGTTTCGGTCGAGTTCCCCATTCAAATGCATGTAACAGTGAGAAACGCACTGTCTTGGCGAAAGAAAGCGTTTTTGTACAACTTCATAGAAATAGCTGTAACTTTTGATAGAAGACTCGGATACACATGTTTATGGCTTTATCTTATAGAACTCAAGGTCTCCGTGCTGGGAAAACAGGTTTTGCAGCTGTTTGAGCTAAGATTTCCAAGTTATTCACATAATGAAAACCTATACTTTGTTTCGGTCGAGTTCCCCATTCAAATGCATGTAACAGTGAGAAACGCACTGTCTTGGCGAAAGAAAGCGTTTTTGTACAACTTCATAGAAATAGCTGTAATTTTTGATAGAAGACTCAAACAAACATGTTTATGGCTTTATCTTATAGAACTCAAGGTCTCCGTGCTGGGAAAACAGGTTTTGCAGCTGTTTGAGCTAAGATTTCCAAGTTATTCACATAATGAAAACCTATACTTTGTTTCGGTCGAGTTCCCCATTCAAATGCATGTAACAGTGAGAAACGCACTGTCTTGGCGAAAGAAAGCGTTTTTGTACAACTTCATAGAAATAGCTGTAACTTTTGATAGAAGACTCAAACAAACATGTTTATGGCTTTATCTTATAGAACTCAAGGTCTCCGTGCTGGGAAAACAGGTTTTGCAGCTGTTTGAGCTAAGATTTCCAAGTTATTCACATAATGAAAACTTATACTTTGTTTCGGTCGAGTTCCCCATTCAAATGCATGTAACAGTGAGAAACGCACTGTCTTGGCGAAAGAAAGCGTTTTTGTACAACTTCATAGAAATAGCTGTAACTTTTGATAGAAGACTCGGATACACATGTTTATGGCTTTATCTTATAGAACTCAAGGTCTCCGTGCTGGGCAAACAGGTTTTGCAGCTGTTTGAGCTAAGATTTCCAAGTTATTCACATAATGAAAACTTATACTTTGTTTCGGTCGAGTTCCCCATTCAAATGCATGTAACAGTGAGAAACGCACTGTCTTGGCGAAAGAAAGCGTTTTTGTACAACTTCATAGAAATAGCTGTAACTTTTGATAGAAGACTCGGATACACATGTTTATGGCTTTATCTTATAGAACTCAAGGTCTCCGTGCTGGGCAAACAGGTTTTGCAGCTGTTTGAGCTAAGATTTCCAAGTTATTCACATAATGAAAACTTATACTTTGTTTCGGTCGAGTTCCCCATTCAAATGCATGTAACAGTGAGAAACGCACTGTCTTGGCGAAAGAAAGCGTTTTTGTACAACTTCATAGAAATAGCTGTAACTTTTGATAGAAGACTCAAACAAACATGTTTATGGCTTTATCTTATAGAACTCAAGGTCTCCGTGCTGGGAAAACAGGTTTTGCAGCTGTTTGAGCTAAGATTTCCAAGTTATTCACATAATGAAAACTTATACTTTGTTTCGGTCGAGTTCCCCATTCAAATGCATGTAACAGTGAGAAACGCACTGTCTTGGCGAAAGAAAGCGTTTTTGTACAACTTCATAGAAATAGCTGTAACTTTTGATAGAAGACTCGGATACACATGTTTATGGCTTTATCTTATAGAACTCAAGGTCTCCGTGCTGGGAAAACAGGTTTTGCAGCTGTTTGAGCTAAGATTTCCAAGTTATTCACATAATGAAAACCTATACTTTGTTTCGGTCGAGTTCCCCATTCAAATGCATGTAACAGTGAGAAACGCACTGTCTTGGCGAAAGAAAGCGTTTTTGTACAACTTCATAGAAATAGCTGTAACTTTTGATAGAAGACTCAAACAAACATGTTTATGGCTTTATCTTATAGAACTCAAGGTCTCCGTGCTGGGAAAACAGGTTTTGCAGCTGTTTGAGCTAAGATTTCCAAGTTATTCACATAATGAAAACCTATACTTTGTTTCGGTCGAGTTCCCCATTCAAATGCATGTAACAGTGAGAAACGCACTGTCTTGGCGAAAGAAAGCGTTTTTGTACAACTTCATAGAAATAGCTGTAACTTTTGATAGAAGACTCAAACAAACATGTTTATGGCTTTATCTTATAGAACTCAAGGTCTCCGTGCTGGGAAAACAGGTTTTGCAGCTGTTTGAGCTAAGATTTCCAAGTTATTCACATAATGAAAACTTATACTTTGTTTCGGTCGAGTTCCCCATTCAAATGCATGTAACAGTGAGAAACGCACTGTCTTGGCGAAAGAAAGCGTTTTTGTACAACTTCATAGAAATAGCTGTAACTTTTGATAGAAGACTCGGATACACATGTTTATGGCTTTATCTTATAGAACTCAAGGTCTCCGTGCTGGGCAAACAGGTTTTGCAGCTGTTTGAGCTAAGATTTCCAAGTTATTCACATAATGAAAACTTATACTTTGTTTCGGTCGAGTTCCCCATTCAAATGCATGTAACAGTGAGAAACGCACTGTCTTGGCGAAAGAAAGCGTTTTTGTACAACTTCATAGAAATAGCTGTAACTTTTGATAGAAGACTCGGATACACATGTTTATGGCTTTATCTTATAGAACTCAAGGTCTCCGTGCTGGGCAAACAGGTTTTGCAGCTGTTTGAGCTAAGATTTCCAAGTTATTCACATAATGAAAACTTATACTTTGTTTCGGTCGAGTTCCCCATTCAAATGCATGTAACAGTGAGAAACGCACTGTCTTGGCGAAAGAAAGCGTTTTTGTACAACTTCATAGAAATAGCTGTAACTTTTGATAGAAGACTCGGATACACATGTTTATGGCTTTATCTTATAGAACTCAAGGTCTCCGTGCTGGGCAAACAGGTTTTGCAGCTGTTTGAGCTAAGATTTCCAAGTTATTCACATAATGAAAACCTATACTTTGTTTCGGTCGAGTTCCCCATTCAAATGCATGTAACAGTGAGAAACGCACTGTCTTGGCGAAAGAAAGCGTTTTTGTACAACTTCATAGAAATAGCTGTAACTTTTGATAGAAGACTCAAACAAACATGTTTATGGCTTTATCTTATAGAACTCAAGGTCTCCGTGCTGGGAAAACAGGTTTTGCAGCTGTTTGAGCTAAGATTTCCAAGTTATTCACATAATGAAAACTTATACTTTGTTTCGGTCGAGTTCCCCATTCAAATGCATGTAACAGTGAGAAACGCACTGTCTTGGCGAAAGAAAGCGTTTTTGTACAACTTCATAGAAATAGCTGTAACTTTTGATAGAAGACTCGGATACACATGTTTATGGCTTTATCTTATAGAACTCAAGGTCTCCGTGCTGGGAAAACAGGTTTTGCAGCTGTTTGAGCTAAGATTTCCAAGTTATTCACATAATGAAAACCTATACTTTGTTTCGGTCGAGTTCCCCATTCAAATGCATGTAACAGTGAGAAACGCACTGTCTTGGCGAAAGAAAGCGTTTTTGTACAACTTCATAGAAATAGCTGTAACTTTTGATAGAAGACTCAAACAAACATGTTTATGGCTTTATCTTATAGAACTCAAGGTCTCCGTGCTGGGAAAACAGGTTTTGCAGCTGTTTGAGCTAAGATTTCCAAGTTATTCACATAATGAAAACTTATACTTTGTTTCGGGCGAGTTCCCCATTCAAATGCATGTAACAGTGAGAAACGCACTGTCTTGGCGAAAGAAAGCGTTTTTGTACAACTTCATAGAAATAGCTGTAACTTTTGATAGAAGACTCGGATACACATGTTTATGGCTTTATCTTATAGAACTCAAGGTCTCCGTGCTGGGCAAACAGGTTTTGCAGCTGTTTGAGCTAAGATTTCCAAGTTATTCACATAATGAAAACTTATACTTTGTTTCGGTCGAGTTCCCCATTCAAATGCATGTAACAGTGAGAAACGCACTGTCTTGGCGAAAGAAAGCGTTTTTGTACAACTTCATAGAAATAGCTGTAACTTTTGATAGAAGACTCAAACAAACATGTTTATGGCTTTATCTTATAGAACTCAAGGTCTCCGTGCTGGGAAAACAGGTTTTGCAGCTGTTTGAGCTAAGATTTCCAAGTTATTCACATAATGAAAACTTATACTTTGTTTCGGTCGAGTTCCCCATTCAAATGCATGTAACAGTGAGAAACGCACTGTCTTGGCGAAAGAAAGCGTTTTTGTACAACTTCATAGAAATAGCTGTAACTTTTGATAGAAGACTCGGATACACATGTTTATGGCTTTATCTTATAGAACTCAAGGTCTCCGTGCTGGGCAAACAGGTTTTGCAGCTGTTTGAGCTAAGATTTCCAAGTTATTCACATAATGAAAACTTATACTTTGTTTCGGGCGAGTTCCCCATTCAAATGCATGTAACAGTGAGAAACGCACTGTCTTGGCGAAAGAAAGCGTTTTTGTACAACTTCATAGAAATAGCTGTAACTTTTGATAGAAGACTCGGATACACATGTTTATGGCTTTATCTTATAGAACTCAAGGTCTCCGTGCTGGGCAAACAGGTTTTGCAGCTGTTTGAGCTAAGATTTCCAAGTTATTCACATAATGAAAACTTATACTTTGTTTCGGTCGAGTTCCCCATTCAAATGCATGTAACAGTGAGAAACGCACTGTCTTGGCGAAAGAAAGCGTTTTTGTACAACTTCATAGAAATAGCTGTAACTTTTGATAGAAGACTCGGATACACATGTTTATGGCTTTATCTTATAGAACTCAAGGTCTCCGTGCTGGGCAAACAGGTTTTGCAGCTGTTTGAGCTAAGATTTCCAAGTTATTCACATAATGAAAACCTATACTTTGTTTCGGTCGAGTTCCCCATTCAAATGCATGTAACAGTGAGAAACGCACTGTCTTGGCGAAAGAAAGCGTTTTTGTACAACTTCATAGAAATAGCTGTAACTTTTGATAGAAGACTCGGATACACATGTTTATGGCTTTATCTTATAGAACTCAAGGTCTCCGTGCTGGGAAAACAGGTTTTGCAGCTGTTTGAGCTAAGATTTCCAAGTTATTCACATAATGAAAACCTATACTTTGTTTCGGTCGAGTTCCCCATTCAAATGCATGTAACAGTGAGAAACGCACTGTCTTGGCGAAAGAAAGCGTTTTTGTACAACTTCATAGAAATAGCTGTAACTTTTGATAGAAGACTCAAACAAACATGTTTATGGCTTTATCTTATAGAACTCAAGGTCTCCGTGCTGGGAAAACAGGTTTTGCAGCTGTTTGAGCTAAGATTTCCAAGTTATTCACATAATGAAAACCTATACTTTGTTTCGGTCGAGTTCCCCATTCAAAATGCATGTAACAGTGAGAAACGCACTGTCTTGGCGAAAGAAAGCGTTTTTGTACAACTTCATATGAATAGCTGTAACTTTTGATAGAAGACTCGGATACACATGTTTATGGCTTTATCTTATAGAACTCAAGGTCTCCGTGCTGGGAAAACAGGTTTTGCAGCTGTTTGAGCTAAGATTTCCAAGTTATTCACATAATGAAAACCTATACTTTGTTTCGGTCGAGTTCCCCATTCAAATGCATGTAACAGTGAGAAACGCACTGTCTTGGCGAAAGAAAGCGTTTTTGTACAACTTCATAGAAATAGCTGTAACTTTTGATAGAAGACTCAAACAAACATGTTTATGGCTTTATCTTATAGAACTCAAGGTCTCCGTGCTGGGCAAACAGGTTTTGCAGCTGTTTGAGCTAAGATTTCCAAGTTATTCACATAATGAAAACCTATACTTTGTTTCGGTCGAGTTCCCCATTCAAATGCATGTAACAGTGAGAAACGCACTGTCTTGGCGAAAGAAAGCGTTTTTGTACAACTTCATAGAAATAGCTGTAACTTTTGATAGAAGACTCAAACAAACATGTTTATGGCTTTATCTTATAGAACTCAAGGTCTCCGTGCTGGGCAAACAGGTTTTGCAGCTGTTTGAGCTAAGATTTCCAAGTTATTCACATAATGAAAACCTATACTTTGTTTCGGTCGAGTTCCCCATTCAAATGCATGTAACAGTGAGAAACGCACTGTCTTGGCGAAAGAAAGCGTTTTTGTACAACTTCATATGAATAGCTGTAACTTTTGATAGAAGACTCGGATACACATGTTTATGGCTTTATCTTATAGAACTCAAGGTCTCCGTGCTGGGCAAACAGGTTTTGCAGCTGTTTGAGCTAAGATTTCCAAGTTATTCACATAATGAAAACTTATACTTTGTTTCGGGCGAGTTCCCCATTCAAATGCATGTAACAGTGAGAAACGCACTGTCTTGGCGAAAGAAAGCGTTTTTGTACAACTTCATAGAAATAGCTGTAACTTTTGATAGAAGACTCGGATACACATGTTTATGGCTTTATCTTATAGAACTCAAGGTCTCCGTGCTGGGCAAACAGGTTTTGCAGCTGTTTGAGCTAAGATTTCCAAGTTATTCACATAATGAAAACTTATACTTTGTTTCGGTCGAGTTCCCCATTCAAATGCATGTAACAGTGAGAAACGCACTGTCTTGGCGAAAGAAAGCGTTTTTGTACAACTTCATAGAAATAGCTGTAACTTTTGATAGAAGACTCGGATACACATGTTTATGGCTTTATCTTATAGAACTCAAGGTCTCCGTGCTGGGCAAACAGGTTTTGCAGCTGTTTGAGCTAAGATTTCCAAGTTATTCACATAATGAAAACCTATACTTTGTTTCGGTCGAGTTCCCCATTCAAATGCATGTAACAGTGAGAAACGCACTGTCTTGGCGAAAGAAAGCGTTTTTGTACAACTTCATAGAAATAGCTGTAACTTTTGATAGAAGACTCGGATACACATGTTTATGGCTTTATCTTATAGAACTCAAGGTCTCCGTGCTGGGAAAACAGGTTTTGCAGCTGTTTGAGCTAAGATTTCCAAGTTATTCACATAATGAAAACCTATACTTTGTTTCGGTCGAGTTCCCCATTCAAATGCATGTAACAGTGAGAAACGCACTGTCTTGGCGAAAGAAAGCGTTTTTGTACAACTTCATAGAAATAGCTGTAACTTTTGATAGAAGACTCAAACAAACATGTTTATGGCTTTATCTTATAGAACTCAAGGTCTCCGTGCTGGGAAAACAGGTTTTGCAGCTGTTTGAGCTAAGATTTCCAAGTTATTCACATAATGAAAACCTATACTTTGTTTCGGTCGAGTTCCCCATTCAAAATGCATGTAACAGTGAGAAACGCACTGTCTTGGCGAAAGAAAGCGTTTTTGTACAACTTCATATGAATAGCTGTAACTTTTGATAGAAGACTCGGATACACATGTTTATGGCTTTATCTTATAGAACTCAAGGTCTCCGTGCTGGGAAAACAGGTTTTGCAGCTGTTTGAGCTAAGATTTCCAAGTTATTCACATAATGAAAACCTATACTTTGTTTCGGTCGAGTTCCCCATTCAAATGCATGTAACAGTGAGAAACGCACTGTCTTGGCGAAAGAAAGCGTTTTTGTACAACTTCATAGAAATAGCTGTAACTTTTGATAGAAGACTCAAACAAACATGTTTATGGCTTTATCTTATAGAACTCAAGGTCTCCGTGCTGGGCAAACAGGTTTTGCAGCTGTTTGAGCTAAGATTTCCAAGTTATTCACATAATGAAAACTTATACTTTGTTTCGGTCGAGTTCCCCATTCAAATGCATGTAACAGTGAGAAACGCACTGTCTTGGCGAAAGAAAGCGTTTTTGTACAACTTCATAGAAATAGCTGTAACTTTTGATAGAAGACTCGGATACACATGTTTATGGCTTTATCTTATAGAACTCAAGGTCTCCGTGCTGGGCAAACAGGTTTTGCAGCTGTTTGAGCTAAGATTTCCAAGTTATTCACATAATGAAAACCTATACTTTGTTTCGGTCGAGTTCCCCATTCAAATGCATGTAACAGTGAGAAACGCACTGTCTTGGCGAAAGAAAGCGTTTTTGTACAACTTCATAGAAATAGCTGTAACTTTTGATAGAAGACTCAAACAAACATGTTTATGGCTTTATCTTATAGAACTCAAGGTCTCCGTGCTGGGCAAACAGGTTTTGCAGCTGTTTGAGCTAAGATTTCCAAGTTATTCACATAATGAAAACCTATACTTTGTTTCGGTCGAGTTCCCCATTCAAAATGCATGTAACAGTGAGAAACGCACTGTCTTGGCGAAAGAAAGCGTTTTTGTACAACTTCATAGAAATAGCTGTAACTTTTGATAGAAGACTCAAACAAACATGTTTATGGCTTTATCTTATAGAACTCAAGGTCTCCGTGCTGGGCAAACAGGTTTTGCAGCTGTTTGAGCTAAGATTTCCAAGTTATTCACATAATGAAAACTTATACTTTGTTTCGGTCGAGTTCCCCATTCAAATGCATGTAACAGTGAGAAACGCACTGTCTTGGCGAAAGAAAGCGTTTTTGTACAACTTCATAGAAATAGCTGTAACTTTTGATAGAAGACTCGGATACACATGTTTATGGCTTTATCTTATAGAACTCAAGGTCTCCGTGCTGGGCAAACAGGTTTTGCAGCTGTTTGAGCTAAGATTTCCAAGTTATTCACATAATGAAAACCTATACTTTGTTTCGGTCGAGTTCCCCATTCAAATGCATGTAACAGTGAGAAACGCACTGTCTTGGCGAAAGAAAGCGTTTTTGTACAACTTCATAGAAATAGCTGTAACTTTTGATAGAAGACTCAAACAAACATGTTTATGGCTTTATCTTATAGAACTCAAGGTCTCCGTGCTGGGCAAACAGGTTTTGCAGCTGTTTGAGCTAAGATTTCCAAGTTATTCACATAATGAAAACCTATACTTTGTTTCGGTCGAGTTCCCCATTCAAAATGCATGTAACAGTGAGAAACGCACTGTCTTGGCGAAAGAAAGCGTTTTTGTACAACTTCATATGAATAGCTGTAACTTTTGATAGAAGACTCGGATACACATGTTTATGGCTTTATCTTATAGAACTCAAGGTCTCCGTGCTGGGAAAACAGGTTTTGCAGCTGTTTGAGCTAAGATTTCCAAGTTATTCACATAATGAAAACCTATACTTTGTTTCGGTCGAGTTCCCCATTCAAATGCATGTAACAGTGAGAAACGCACTGTCTTGGCGAAAGAAAGCGTTTTTGTACAACTTCATAGAAATAGCTGTAACTTTTGATAGAAGACTCAAACAAACATGTTTATGGCTTTATCTTATAGAACTCAAGGTCTCCGTGCTGGGCAAACAGGTTTTGCAGCTGTTTGAGCTAAGATTTCCAAGTTATTCACATAATGAAAACCTATACTTTGTTTCGGTCGAGTTCCCCATTCAAATGCATGTAACAGTGAGAAACGCACTGTCTTGGCGAAAGAAAGCGTTTTTGTACAACTTCATAGAAATAGCTGTAACTTTTGATAGAAGACTCGGATACACATGTTTATGGCTTTATCTTATAGAACTCAAGGTCTCCGTGCTGGGCAAACAGGTTTTGCAGCTGTTTGAGCTAAGATTTCCAAGTTATTCACATAATGAAAACTTATACTTTGTTTCGGGCGAGTTCCCCATTCAAATGCATGTAACAGTGAGAAACGCACTGTCTTGGCGAAAGAAAGCGTTTTTGTACAACTTCATAGAAATAGCTGTAACTTTTGATAGAAGACTCGGATACACATGTTTATGGCTTTATCTTATAGAACTCAAGGTCTCCGTGCTGGGCAAACAGGTTTTGCAGCTGTTTGAGCTAAGATTTCCAAGTTATTCACATAATGAAAACCTATACTTTGTTTCGGTCGAGTTCCCCATTCAAATGCATGTAACAGTGAGAAACGCACTGTCTTGGCGAAAGAAAGCGTTTTTGTACAACTTCATATGAATAGCTGTAACTTTTGATAGAAGACTCGGATACACATGTTTATGGCTTTATCTTATAGAACTCAAGGTCTCCGTGCTGGGCAAACAGGTTTTGCAGCTGTTTGAGCTAAGATTTCCAAGTTATTCACATAATGAAAACCTATACTTTGTTTCGGTCGAGTTCCCCATTCAAATGCATGTAACAGTGAGAAACGCACTGTCTTGGCGAAAGAAAGCGTTTTTGTACAACTTCATAGAAATAGCTGTAACTTTTGATAGAAGACTCAAACAAACATGTTTATGGCTTTATCTTATAGAACTCAAGGTCTCCGTGCTGGGCAAACAGGTTTTGCAGCTGTTTGAGCTAAGATTTCCAAGTTATTCACATAATGAAAACTTATACTTTGTTTCGGGCGAGTTCCCCATTCAAATGCATGTAACAGTGAGAAACGCACTGTCTTGGCGAAAGAAAGCGTTTTTGTACAACTTCATAGAAATAGCTGTAACTTTTGATAGAAGACTCGGATACACATGTTTATGGCTTTATCTTATAGAACTCAAGGTCTCCGTGCTGGGCAAACAGGTTTTGCAGCTGTTTGAGCTAAGATTTCCAAGTTATTCACATAATGAAAACTTATACTTTGTTTCGGTCGAGTTCCCCATTCAAATGCATGTAACAGTGAGAAACGCACTGTCTTGGCGAAAGAAAGCGTTTTTGTACAACTTCATAGAAATAGCTGTAACTTTTGATAGAAGACTCGGATACACATGTTTATGGCTTTATCTTATAGAACTCAAGGTCTCCGTGCTGGGAAAACAGGTTTTGCAGCTGTTTGAGCTAAGATTTCCAAGTTATTCACATAATGAAAACCTATACTTTGTTTCGGTCGAGTTCCCCATTCAAATGCATGTAACAGTGAGAAACGCACTGTCTTGGCGAAAGAAAGCGTTTTTGTACAACTTCATAGAAATAGCTGTAACTTTTGATAGAAGACTCGGATACACATGTTTATGGCTTTATCTTATAGAACTCAAGGTCTCCGTGCTGGGAAAACAGGTTTTGCAGCTGTTTGAGCTAAGATTTCCAAGTTATTCACATAATGAAAACCTATACTTTGTTTCGGTCGAGTTCCCCATTCAAATGCATGTAACAGTGAGAAACGCACTGTCTTGGCGAAAGAAAGCGTTTTTGTACAACTTCATAGAAATAGCTGTAACTTTTGATAGAAGACTCAAACAAACATGTTTATGGCTTTATCTTATAGAACTCAAGGTCTCCGTGCTGGGAAAACAGGTTTTGCAGCTGTTTGAGCTAAGATTTCCAAGTTATTCACATAATGAAAACCTATACTTTGTTTCGGTCGAGTTCCCCATTCAAAATGCATGTAACAGTGAGAAACGCACTGTCTTGGCGAAAGAAAGCGTTTTTGTACAACTTCATATGAATAGCTGTAACTTTTGATAGAAGACTCGGATACACATGTTTATGGCTTTATCTTATAGAACTCAAGGTCTCCGTGCTGGGAAAACAGGTTTTGCAGCTGTTTGAGCTAAGATTTCCAAGTTATTCACATAATGAAAACCTATACTTTGTTTCGGTCGAGTTCCCCATTCAAATGCATGTAACAGTGAGAAACGCACTGTCTTGGCGAAAGAAAGCGTTTTTGTACAACTTCATAGAAATAGCTGTAACTTTTGATAGAAGACTCAAACAAACATGTTTATGGCTTTATCTTATAGAACTCAAGGTCTCCGTGCTGGGCAAACAGGTTTTGCAGCTGTTTGAGCTAAGATTTCCAAGTTATTCACATAATGAAAACCTATACTTTGTTTCGGTCGAGTTCCGCATTCAAAATGCATGTAACAGTGAGAAACGCACTGTCTTGGCGAAAGAAAGCGTTTTTGTACAACTTCATAGAAATAGCTGTAACTTTTGATAGAAGACTCAAACAAACATGTTTATGGCTTTATCTTATAGAACTCAAGGTCTCCGTGCTGGGCAAACAGGTTTTGCAGCTGTTTGAGCTAAGATTTCCAAGTTATTCACATAATGAAAACCTATACTTTGTTTCGGTCGAGTTCCCCATTCAAATGCATGTAACAGTGAGAAACGCACTGTCTTGGCGAAAGAAAGCGTTTTTGTACAACTTCATAGAAATAGCTGTAACTTTTGATAGAAGACTCGGATACACATGTTTATGGCTTTATCTTATAGAACTCAAGGTCTCCGTGCTGGGCAAACAGGTTTTGCAGCTGTTTGAGCTAAGATTTCCAAGTTATTCACATAATGAAAACTTATACTTTGTTTCGGGCGAGTTCCCCATTCAAATGCATGTAACAGTGAGAAACGCACTGTCTTGGCGAAAGAAAGCGTTTTTGTACAACTTCATAGAAATAGCTGTAACTTTTGATAGAAGACTCGGATACACATGTTTATGGCTTTATCTTATAGAACTCAAGGTCTCCGTGCTGGGCAAACAGGTTTTGCAGCTGTTTGAGCTAAGATTTCCAAGTTATTCACATAATGAAAACCTATACTTTGTTTCGGTCGAGTTCCCCATTCAAATGCATGTAACAGTGAGAAACGCACTGTCTTGGCGAAAGAAAGCGTTTTTGTACAACTTCATATGAATAGCTGTAACTTTTGATAGAAGACTCGGATACACATGTTTATGGCTTTATCTTATAGAACTCAAGGTCTCCGTGCTGGGCAAACAGGTTTTGCAGCTGTTTGAGCTAAGATTTCCAAGTTATTCACATAATGAAAACCTATACTTTGTTTCGGTCGAGTTCCCCATTCAAATGCATGTAACAGTGAGAAACGCACTGTCTTGGCGAAAGAAAGCGTTTTTGTACAACTTCATAGAAATAGCTGTAACTTTTGATAGAAGACTCAAACAAACATGTTTATGGCTTTATCTTATAGAACTCAAGGTCTCCGTGCTGGGCAAACAGGTTTTGCAGCTGTTTGAGCTAAGATTTCCAAGTTATTCACATAATGAAAACCTATACTTTGTTTCGGTCGAGTTCCCCATTCAAATGCATGTAACAGTGAGAAACGCACTGTCTTGGCGAAAGAAAGCGTTTTTGTACAACTTCATAGAAATAGCTGTAACTTTTGATAGAAGACTCAAACAAACATGTTTATGGCTTTATCTTATAGAACTCAAGGTCTCCGTGCTGGGAAAACAGGTTTTGCAGCTGTTTGAGCTAAGATTTCCAAGTTATTCACATAATGAAAACTTATACTTTGTTTCGGTCGAGTTCCCCATTCAAATGCATGTAACAGTGAGAAACGCACTGTCTTGGCGAAAGAAAGCGTTTTTGTACAACTTCATAGAAATAGCTGTAACTTTTGATAGAAGACTCGGATACACATGTTTATGGCTTTATCTTATAGAACTCAAGGTCTCCGTGCTGGGCAAACAGGTTTTGCAGCTGTTTGAGCTAAGATTTCCAAGTTATTCACATAATGAAAACTTATACTTTGTTTCGGTCGAGTTCCCCATTCAAATGCATGTAACAGTGAGAAACGCACTGTCTTGGCGAAAGAAAGCGTTTTTGTACAACTTCATAGAAATAGCTGTAACTTTTGATAGAAGACTCGGATACACATGTTTATGGCTTTATCTTATAGAACTCAAGGTCTCCGTGCTGGGCAAACAGGTTTTGCAGCTGTTTGAGCTAAGATTTCCAAGTTATTCACATAATGAAAACCTATACTTTGTTTCGGTCGAGTTCCCCATTCAAATGCATGTAACAGTGAGAAACGCACTGTCTTGGCGAAAGAAAGCGTTTTTGTACAACTTCATAGAAATAGCTGTAACTTTTGATAGAAGACTCAAACAAACATGTTTATGGCTTTATCTTATAGAACTCAAGGTCTCCGTGCTGGGAAAACAGGTTTTGCAGCTGTTTGAGCTAAGATTTCCAAGTTATTCACATAATGAAAACCTATACTTTGTTTCGGTCGAGTTCCCCATTCAAATGCATGTAACAGTGAGAAACGCACTGTCTTGGCGAAAGAAAGCGTTTTTGTACAACTTCATAGAAATAGCTGTAACTTTTGATAGAAGACTCAAACAAACATGTTTATGGCTTTATCTTATAGAACTCAAGGTCTCCGTGCTGGGAAAACAGGTTTTGCAGCTGTTTGAGCTAAGATTTCCAAGTTATTCACATAATGAAAACCTATACTTTGTTTCGGTCGAGTTCCCCATTCAAATGCATGTAACAGTGAGAAACGCACTGTCTTGGCGAAAGAAAGCGTTTTTGTACAACTTCATATAAATAGCTGTAACTTTTGATAGAAGACTCAAACAAACATGTTTATGGCTTTATCTTATAGAACTCAAGGTCTCCGTGCTGGGCAAACAGGTTTTGCAGCTGTTTGAGCTAAGATTTCCAAGTTATTCACATAATGAAAACCTATACTTTGTTTCGGTCGAGTTCCCCACTCAAATGCATGTAACAGTGAGAAACGCACTGTCTTGGCGAAAGAAAGCGTTTTTGTACAACTTCATAGAAATAGCTGTAACTTTTGATAGAAGACTCAAACAAACATGTTTATGGCTTTATCTTATAGAACTCAAGGTCTCCGTGCTGGGAAAACAGGTTTTGCAGCTGTTTGAGCTAAGATTTCCAAGTTATTCACATAATGAAAACCTATACTTTGTTTCGGTCGAGTTCCCCATTCAAATGCATGTAACAGTGAGAAACGCACTGTCTTGGCGAAAGAAAGCGTTTTTGTACAACTTCATAGAAATAGCTGTAACTTTTGATAGAAGACTCGGATACACATGTTTATGGCTTTATCTTATAGAACTCAAGGTCTCCGTGCTGGGAAAACAGGTTTTGCAGCTGTTTGAGCTAAGATTTCCAAGTTATTCACATAATGAAAACCTATACTTTGTTTCGGTCGAGTTCCCCATTCAAATGCATGTAACAGTGAGAAACGCACTGTCTTGGCGAAAGAAAGCGTTTTTGTACAACTTCATAGAAATAGCTGTAACTTTTGATAGAAGACTCAAACAAACATGTTTATGGCTTTATCTTATAGAACTCAAGGTCTCCGTGCTGGGAAAACAGGTTTTGCAGCTGTTTGAGCTAAGATTTCCAAGTTATTCACATAATGAAAACCTATACTTTGTTTCGGTCGAGTTCCCCATTCAAAATGCATGTAACAGTGAGAAACGCACTGTCTTGGCGAAAGAAAGCGTTTTTGTACAACTTCATATGAATAGCTGTAACTTTTGATAGAAGACTCGGATACACATGTTTATGGCTTTATCTTATAGAACTCAAGGTCTCCGTGCTGGGAAAACAGGTTTTGCAGCTGTTTGAGCTAAGATTTCCAAGTTATTCACATAATGAAAACCTATACTTTGTTTCGGTCGAGTTCCCCATTCAAATGCATGTAACAGTGAGAAACGCACTGTCTTGGCGAAAGAAAGCGTTTTTGTACAACTTCATAGAAATAGCTGTAACTTTTGATAGAAGACTCAAACAAACATGTTTATGGCTTTATCTTATAGAACTCAAGGTCTCCGTGCTGGGCAAACAGGTTTTGCAGCTGTTTGAGCTAAGATTTCCAAGTTATTCACATAATGAAAACCTATACTTTGTTTCGGTCGAGTTCCCCATTCAAAATGCATGTAACAGTGAGAAACGCACTGTCTTGGCGAAAGAAAGCGTTTTTGTACAACTTCATATGAATAGCTGTAACTTTTGATAGAAGACTCGGATACACATGTTTATGGCTTTATCTTATAGAACTCAAGGTCTCCGTGCTGGGAAAACAGGTTTTGCAGCTGTTTGAGCTAAGATTTCCAAGTTATTCACATAATGAAAACCTATACTTTGTTTCGGTCGAGTTCCCCATTCAAATGCATGTAACAGTGAGAAACGCACTGTCTTGGCGAAAGAAAGCGTTTTTGTACAACTTCATAGAAATAGCTGTAACTTTTGATAGAAGACTCAAACAAACATGTTTATGGCTTTATCTTATAGAACTCAAGGTCTCCGTGCTGGGCAAACAGGTTTTGCAGCTGTTTGAGCTAAGATTTCCAAGTTATTCACATAATGAAAACCTATACTTTGTTTCGGTCGAGTTCCCCATTCAAATGCATGTAACAGTGAGAAACGCACTGTCTTGGCGAAAGAAAGCGTTTTTGTACAACTTCATAGAAATAGCTGTAACTTTTGATAGAAGACTCGGATACACATGTTTATGGCTTTATCTTATAGAACTCAAGGTCTCCGTGCTGGGCAAACAGGTTTTGCAGCTGTTTGAGCTAAGATTTCCAAGTTATTCACATAATGAAAACTTATACTTTGTTTCGGGCGAGTTCCCCATTCAAATGCATGTAACAGTGAGAAACGCACTGTCTTGGCGAAAGAAAGCGTTTTTGTACAACTTCATAGAAATAGCTGTAACTTTTGATAGAAGACTCGGATACACATGTTTATGGCTTTATCTTATAGAACTCAAGGTCTCCGTGCTGGGCAAACAGGTTTTGCAGCTGTTTGAGCTAAGATTTCCAAGTTATTCACATAATGAAAACCTATACTTTGTTTCGGTCGAGTTCCCCATTCAAATGCATGTAACAGTGAGAAACGCACTGTCTTGGCGAAAGAAAGCGTTTTTGTACAACTTCATATGAATAGCTGTAACTTTTGATAGAAGACTCGGATACACATGTTTATGGCTTTATCTTATAGAACTCAAGGTCTCCGTGCTGGGCAAACAGGTTTTGCAGCTGTTTGAGCTAAGATTTCCAAGTTATTCACATAATGAAAACCTATACTTTGTTTCGGTCGAGTTCCCCATTCAAATGCATGTAACAGTGAGAAACGCACTGTCTTGGCGAAAGAAAGCGTTTTTGTACAACTTCATAGAAATAGCTGTAACTTTTGATAGAAGACTCAAACAAACATGTTTATGGCTTTATCTTATAGAACTCAAGGTCTCCGTGCTGGGCAAACAGGTTTTGCAGCTGTTTGAGCTAAGATTTCCAAGTTATTCACATAATGAAAACCTATACTTTGTTTCGGTCGAGTTCCCCATTCAAATGCATGTAACAGTGAGAAACGCACTGTCTTGGCGAAAGAAAGCGTTTTTGTACAACTTCATAGAAATAGCTGTAACTTTTGATAGAAGACTCAAACAAACATGTTTATGGCTTTATCTTATAGAACTCAAGGTCTCCGTGCTGGGAAAACAGGTTTTGCAGCTGTTTGAGCTAAGATTTCCAAGTTATTCACATAATGAAAACTTATACTTTGTTTCGGTCGAGTTCCCCATTCAAATGCATGTAACAGTGAGAAACGCACTGTCTTGGCGAAAGAAAGCGTTTTTGTACAACTTCATAGAAATAGCTGTAACTTTTGATAGAAGACTCGGATACACATGTTTATGGCTTTATCTTATAGAACTCAAGGTCTCCGTGCTGGGCAAACAGGTTTTGCAGCTGTTTGAGCTAAGATTTCCAAGTTATTCACATAATGAAAACTTATACTTTGTTTCGGGCGAGTTCCCCATTCAAATGCATGTAACAGTGAGAAACGCACTGTCTTGGCGAAAGAAAGCGTTTTTGTACAACTTCATAGAAATAGCTGTAACTTTTGATAGAAGACTCGGATACACATGTTTATGGCTTTATCTTATAGAACTCAAGGTCTCCGTGCTGGGCAAACAGGTTTTGCAGCTGTTTGAGCTAAGATTTCCAAGTTATTCACATAATGAAAACTTATACTTTGTTTCGGTCGAGTTCCCCATTCAAATGCATGTAACAGTGAGAAACGCACTGTCTTGGCGAAAGAAAGCGTTTTTGTACAACTTCATAGAAATAGCTGTAACTTTTGATAGAAGACTCGGATACACATGTTTATGGCTTTATCTTATAGAACTCAAGGTCTCCGTGCTGGGCAAACAGGTTTTGCAGCTGTTTGAGCTAAGATTTCCAAGTTATTCACATAATGAAAACCTATACTTTGTTTCGGTCGAGTTCCCCATTCAAATGCATGTAACAGTGAGAAACGCACTGTCTTGGCGAAAGAAAGCGTTTTTGTACAACTTCATAGAAATAGCTGTAACTTTTGATAGAAGACTCAAACAAACATGTTTATGGCTTTATCTTATAGAACTCAAGGTCTCCGTGCTGGGAAAACAGGTTTTGCAGCTGTTTGAGCTAAGATTTCCAAGTTATTCACATAATGAAAACCTATACTTTGTTTCGGTCGAGTTCCCCATTCAAATGCATGTAACAGTGAGAAACGCACTGTCTTGGCGAAAGAAAGCGTTTTTGTACAACTTCATAGAAATAGCTGTAACTTTTGATAGAAGACTCAAACAAACATGTTTATGGCTTTATCTTATAGAACTCAAGGTCTCCGTGCTGGGAAAACAGGTTTTGCAGCTGTTTGAGCTAAGATTTCCAAGTTATTCACATAATGAAAACCTATACTTTGTTTCGGTCGAGTTCCCCATTCAAATGCATGTAACAGTGAGAAACGCACTGTCTTGGCGAAAGAAAGCGTTTTTGTACAACTTCATATAAATAGCTGTAACTTTTGATAGAAGACTCAAACAAACATGTTTATGGCTTTATCTTATAGAACTCAAGGTCTCCGTGCTGGGCAAACAGGTTTTGCAGCTGTTTGAGCTAAGATTTCCAAGTTATTCACATAATGAAAACCTATACTTTGTTTCGGTCGAGTTCCCCATTCAAATGCATGTAACAGTGAGAAACGCACTGTCTTGGCGAAAGAAAGCGTTTTTGTACAACTTCATAGAAATAGCTGTAACTTTTGATAGAAGACTCAAACAAACATGTTTATGGCTTTATCTTATAGAACTCAAGGTCTCCGTGCTGGGCAAACAGGTTTTGCAGCTGTTTGAGCTAAGATTTCCAAGTTATTCACATAATGAAAACCTATACTTTGTTTCGGTCGAGTTCCCCATTCAAATGCATGTAACAGTGAGAAACGCACTGTCTTGGCGAAAGAAAGCGTTTTTGTACAACTTCATATGAATAGCTGTAACTTTTGATAGAAGACTCGGATACACATGTTTATGGCTTTATCTTATAGAACCCAAGGTCTCCGTGCTGGGCAAACAGGTTTTGCAGCTGTTTGAGCTAAGATTTCCAAGTTATTCACATAATGAAAACCTATACTTTGTTTCGGTCGAGTTCCCCATTCAAATGCATGTAACAGTGAGAAACGCACTGTCTTGGCGAAAGAAAGCGTTTTTGTACAACTTCATAGAAATAGCTGTAACTTTTGATAGAAGACTCAAACAAACATATTTATGGCTTTATCTTATAGAACTCAAGGTCTCCGTGCTGGGCAAACAGGTTTTGCAGCTGTTTGAGCTAAGATTTCCAAGTTATTCACATAATGAAAACCTATACTTTGTTTCGGTCGAGTTCCCCATTCAAATGCATGTAACAGTGAGAAACGCACTGTCTTGGCGAAAGAAAGCGTTTTTGTACAACTTCATAGAAATAGCTGTAACTTTTGATAGAAGACTCAAACAAACATGTTTATGGCTTTATCTTATAGAACTCAAGGTCTCCGTGCTGGGAAAACAGGTTTTGCAGCTGTTTGAGCTAAGATTTCCAAGTTATTCACATAATGAAAACTTATACTTTGTTTCGGTCGAGTTCCCCATTCAAATGCATGTAACAGTGAGAAACGCACTGTCTTGGCGAAAGAAAGCGTTTTTGTACAACTTCATAGAAATAGCTGTAACTTTTGATAGAAGACTCGGATACACATGTTTATGGCTTTATCTTATAGAACTCAAGGTCTCCGTGCTGGGAAAACAGGTTTTGCAGCTGTTTGAGCTAAGATTTCCAAGTTATTCACATAATGAAAACCTATACTTTGTTTCGGTCGAGTTCCCCATTCAAATGCATGTAACAGTGAGAAACGCACTGTCTTGGCGAAAGAAAGCGTTTTTGTACAACTTCATAGAAATAGCTGTAACTTTTGATAGAAGACTCGGATACACATGTTTATGGCTTTATCTTATAGAACTCAAGGTCTCCGTGCTGGGAAAACAGGTTTTGCAGCTGTTTGAGCTAAGATTTCCAAGTTATTCACATAATGAAAACCTATACTTTGTTTCGGTCGAGTTCCCCATTCAAAATGCATGTAACAGTGAGAAACGCACTGTCTTGGCGAAAGAAAGCGTTTTTGTACAACTTCATATGAATAGCTGTAACTTTTGATAGAAGACTCGGATACACATGTTTATGGCTTTATCTTATAGAACTCAAGGTCTCCGTGCTGGGAAAACAGGTTTTGCAGCTGTTTGAGCTAAGATTTCCAAGTTATTCACATAATGAAAACCAATACTTTGTTTCGGTCGAGTTCCCCATTCAAATGCATGTAACAGTGAGAAACGCACTGTCTTGGCGAAAGAAAGCGTTTTTGTACAACTTCATAGAAATAGCTGTAACTTTTGATAGAAGACTCAAACAAACATGTTTATGGCTTTATCTTATAGAACTCAAGGTCTCCGTGCTGGGCAAACAGGTTTTGCAGCTGTTTGAGCTAAGATTTCCAAGTTATTCACATAATGAAAACCTATACTTTGTTTCGGTCGAGTTCCCCATTCAAAATGCATGTAACAGTGAGAAACGCACTGTCTTGGCGAAAGAAAGCGTTTTTGTACAACTTCATATGAATAGCTGTAACTTTTGATAGAAGACTCGGATACACATGTTTATGGCTTTATCTTATAGAACTCAAGGTCTCCGTGCTGGGAAAACAGGTTTTGCAGCTGTTTGAGCTAAGATTTCCAAGTTATTCACATAATGAAAACCTATACTTTGTTTCGGTCGAGTTCCCCATTCAAATGCATGTAACAGTGAGAAACGCACTGTCTTGGCGAAAGAAAGCGTTTTTGTACAACTTCATAGAAATAGCTGTAACTTTTGATAGAAGACTCGGATACACATGTTTATGGCTTTATCTTATAGAACTCAAGGTCTCCGTGCTGGGCAAACAGGTTTTGCAGCTGTTTGAGCTAAGATTTCCAAGTTATTCACATAATGAAAACCTATACTTTGTTTCGGTCGAGTTCCCCATTCAAATGCATGTAACAGTGAGAAACGCACTGTCTTGGCGAAAGAAAGCGTTTTTGTACAACTTCATATAAATAGCTGTAACTTTTGATAGAAGACTCAAACAAACATGTTTATGGCTTTATCTTATAGAACTCAAGGTCTCCGTGCTGGGCAAACAGGTTTTGCAGCTGTTTGAGCTAAGATTTCCAAGTTATTCACATAATGAAAACCTATACTTTGTTTCGGTCGAGTTCCCCACTCAAATGCATGTAACAGTGAGAAACGCACTGTCTTGGCGAAAGAAAGCGTTTTTGTACAACTTCATAGAAATAGCTGTAACTTTTGATAGAAGACTCAAACAAACATGTTTATGGCTTTATCTTATAGAACTCAAGGTCTCCGTGCTGGGAAAACAGGTTTTGCAGCTGTTTGAGCTAAGATTTCCAAGTTATTCACATAATGAAAACCTATACTTTGTTTCGGTCGAGTTCCCCATTCAAATGCATGTAACAGTGAGAAACGCACTGTCTTGGCGAAAGAAAGCGTTTTTGTACAACTTCATAGAAATAGCTGTAACTTTTGATAGAAGACTCGGATACACATGTTTATGGCTTTATCTTATAGAACTCAAGGTCTCCGTGCTGGGAAAACAGGTTTTGCAGCTGTTTGAGCTAAGATTTCCAAGTTATTCACATAATGAAAACCTATACTTTGTTTCGGTCGAGTTCCCCATTCAAATGCATGTAACAGTGAGAAACGCACTGTCTTGGCGAAAGAAAGCGTTTTTGTACAACTTCATAGAAATAGCTGTAACTTTTGATAGAAGACTCAAACAAACATGTTTATGGCTTTATCTTATAGAACTCAAGGTCTCCGTGCTGGGAAAACAGGTTTTGCAGCTGTTTGAGCTAAGATTTCCAAGTTATTCACATAATGAAAACCTATACTTTGTTTCGGTCGAGTTCCCCATTCAAAATGCATGTAACAGTGAGAAACGCACTGTCTTGGCGAAAGAAAGCGTTTTTGTACAACTTCATATGAATAGCTGTAACTTTTGATAGAAGACTCGGATACACATGTTTATGGCTTTATCTTATAGAACTCAAGGTCTCCGTGCTGGGAAAACAGGTTTTGCAGCTGTTTGAGCTAAGATTTCCAAGTTATTCACATAATGAAAACCTATACTTTGTTTCGGTCGAGTTCCCCATTCAAATGCATGTAACAGTGAGAAACGCACTGTCTTGGCGAAAGAAAGCGTTTTTGTACAACTTCATAGAAATAGCTGTAACTTTTGATAGAAGACTCAAACAAACATGTTTATGGCTTTATCTTATAGAACTCAAGGTCTCCGTGCTGGGCAAACAGGTTTTGCAGCTGTTTGAGCTAAGATTTCCAAGTTATTCACATAATGAAAACCTATACTTTGTTTCGGTCGAGTTCCCCATTCA
This sequence comes from Diplotaxodon limnothrissa, assembly GCF_057381915.1. Lineage (NCBI taxonomy): Eukaryota > Metazoa > Chordata > Actinopteri > Cichliformes > Cichlidae > Diplotaxodon > Diplotaxodon limnothrissa. Next base: position 29,305,577 of record NC_140608.1, on the reverse strand, counting down.
AAATGCATGTAACAGTGAGAAACGCACTGTCTTGGCGAAAGAAAGCGTTTTTGTACAACTTCATATGAATAGCTGTAACTTTTGATAGAAGACTCGGATACACATGTTTATGGCTTTATCTTATAGAACTCAAGGTCTCCGTGCTGGGAAAACAGGTTTTGCAGCTGTTTGAGCTAAGATTTCCAAGTTATTCACATAATGAAAACCTATACTTTGTTTCGGTCGAGTTCCCCATTCAAATGCATGTAACAGTGAGAAACGCACTGTCTTGGCGAAAGAAAGCGTTTTTGTACAACTTCATAGAAATAGCTGTAACTTTTGATAGAAGACTCAAACAAACATGTTTATGGCTTTATCTTATAGAACTCAAGGTCTCCGTGCTGGGCAAACAGGTTTTGCAGCTGTTTGAGCTAAGATTTCCAAGTTATTCACATAATGAAAACCTATACTTTGTTTCGGTCGAGTTCCCCATTCAAATGCATGTAACAGTGAGAAACGCACTGTCTTGGCGAAAGAAAGCGTTTTTGTACAACTTCATAGAAATAGCTGTAACTTTTGATAGAAGACTCGGATACACATGTTTATGGCTTTATCTTATAGAACTCAAGGTCTCCGTGCTGGGCAAACAGGTTTTGCAGCTGTTTGAGCTAAGATTTCCAAGTTATTCACATAATGAAAACTTATACTTTGTTTCGGGCGAGTTCCCCATTCAAATGCATGTAACAGTGAGAAACGCACTGTCTTGGCGAAAGAAAGCGTTTTTGTACAACTTCATAGAAATAGCTGTAACTTTTGATAGAAGACTCGGATACACATGTTTATGGCTTTATCTTATAGAACTCAAGGTCTCCGTGCTGGGCAAACAGGTTTTGCAGCTGTTTGAGCTAAGATTTCCAAGTTATTCACATAATGAAAACCTATACTTTGTTTCGGTCGAGTTCCCCATTCAAATGCATGTAACAGTGAGAAACGCACTGTCTTGGCGAAAGAAAGCGTTTTTGTACAACTTCATATGAATAGCTGTAACTTTTGATAGAAGACTCGGATACACATGTTTATGGCTTTATCTTATAGAACTCAAGGTCTCCGTGCTGGGCAAACAGGTTTTGCAGCTGTTTGAGCTAAGATTTCCAAGTTATTCACATAATGAAAACCTATACTTTGTTTCGGTCGAGTTCCCCATTCAAATGCATGTAACAGTGAGAAACGCACTGTCTTGGCGAAAGAAAGCGTTTTTGTACAACTTCATAGAAATAGCTGTAACTTTTGATAGAAGACTCAAACAAACATGTTTATGGCTTTATCTTATAGAACTCAAGGTCTCCGTGCTGGGCAAACAGGTTTTGCAGCTGTTTGAGCTAAGATTTCCAAGTTATTCACATAATGAAAACCTATACTTTGTTTCGGTCGAGTTCCCCATTCAAATGCATGTAACAGTGAGAAACGCACTGTCTTGGCGAAAGAAAGCGTTTTTGTACAACTTCATAGAAATAGCTGTAACTTTTGATAGAAGACTCAAACAAACATGTTTATGGCTTTATCTTATAGAACTCAAGGTCTCCGTGCTGGGAAAACAGGTTTTGCAGCTGTTTGAGCTAAGATTTCCAAGTTATTCACATAATGAAAACTTATACTTTGTTTCGGTCGAGTTCCCCATTCAAATGCATGTAACAGTGAGAAACGCACTGTCTTGGCGAAAGAAAGCGTTTTTGTACAACTTCATAGAAATAGCTGTAACTTTTGATAGAAGACTCGGATACACATGTTTATGGCTTTATCTTATAGAACTCAAGGTCTCCGTGCTGGGCAAACAGGTTTTGCAGCTGTTTGAGCTAAGATTTCCAAGTTATTCACATAATGAAAACTTATACTTTGTTTCGGGCGAGTTCCCCATTCAAATGCATGTAACAGTGAGAAACGCACTGTCTTGGCGAAAGAAAGCGTTTTTGTACAACTTCATAGAAATAGCTGTAACTTTTGATAGAAGACTCGGATACACATGTTTATGGCTTTATCTTATAGAACTCAAGGTCTCCGTGCTGGGCAAACAGGTTTTGCAGCTGTTTGAGCTAAGATTTCCAAGTTATTCACATAATGAAAACTTATACTTTGTTTCGGTCGAGTTCCCCATTCAAATGCATGTAACAGTGAGAAACGCACTGTCTTGGCGAAAGAAAGCGTTTTTGTACAACTTCATAGAAATAGCTGTAACTTTTGATAGAAGACTCGGATACACATGTTTATGGCTTTATCTTATAGAACTCAAGGTCTCCGTGCTGGGCAAACAGGTTTTGCAGCTGTTTGAGCTAAGATTTCCAAGTTATTCACATAATGAAAACCTATACTTTGTTTCGGTCGAGTTCCCCATTCAAATGCATGTAACAGTGAGAAACGCACTGTCTTGGCGAAAGAAAGCGTTTTTGTACAACTTCATAGAAATAGCTGTAACTTTTGATAGAAGACTCAAACAAACATGTTTATGGCTTTATCTTATAGAACTCAAGGTCTCCGTGCTGGGAAAACAGGTTTTGCAGCTGTTTGAGCTAAGATTTCCAAGTTATTCACATAATGAAAACCTATACTTTGTTTCGGTCGAGTTCCCCATTCAAATGCATGTAACAGTGAGAAACGCACTGTCTTGGCGAAAGAAAGCGTTTTTGTACAACTTCATAGAAATAGCTGTAACTTTTGATAGAAGACTCAAACAAACATGTTTATGGCTTTATCTTATAGAACTCAAGGTCTCCGTGCTGGGAAAACAGGTTTTGCAGCTGTTTGAGCTAAGATTTCCAAGTTATTCACATAATGAAAACCTATACTTTGTTTCGGTCGAGTTCCCCATTCAAATGCATGTAACAGTGAGAAACGCACTGTCTTGGCGAAAGAAAGCGTTTTTGTACAACTTCATATAAATAGCTGTAACTTTTGATAGAAGACTCAAACAAACATGTTTATGGCTTTATCTTATAGAACTCAAGGTCTCCGTGCTGGGCAAACAGGTTTTGCAGCTGTTTGAGCTAAGATTTCCAAGTTATTCACATAATGAAAACCTATACTTTGTTTCGGTCGAGTTCCCCATTCAAATGCATGTAACAGTGAGAAACGCACTGTCTTGGCGAAAGAAAGCGTTTTTGTACAACTTCATAGAAATAGCTGTAACTTTTGATAGAAGACTCAAACAAACATGTTTATGGCTTTATCTTATAGAACTCAAGGTCTCCGTGCTGGGCAAACAGGTTTTGCAGCTGTTTGAGCTAAGATTTCCAAGTTATTCACATAATGAAAACCTATACTTTGTTTCGGTCGAGTTCCCCATTCAAATGCATGTAACAGTGAGAAACGCACTGTCTTGGCGAAAGAAAGCGTTTTTGTACAACTTCATATGAATAGCTGTAACTTTTGATAGAAGACTCGGATACACATGTTTATGGCTTTATCTTATAGAACCCAAGGTCTCCGTGCTGGGCAAACAGGTTTTGCAGCTGTTTGAGCTAAGATTTCCAAGTTATTCACATAATGAAAACCTATACTTTGTTTCGGTCGAGTTCCCCATTCAAATGCATGTAACAGTGAGAAACGCACTGTCTTGGCGAAAGAAAGCGTTTTTGTACAACTTCATAGAAATAGCTGTAACTTTTGATAGAAGACTCAAACAAACATATTTATGGCTTTATCTTATAGAACTCAAGGTCTCCGTGCTGGGCAAACAGGTTTTGCAGCTGTTTGAGCTAAGATTTCCAAGTTATTCACATAATGAAAACCTATACTTTGTTTCGGTCGAGTTCCCCATTCAAATGCATGTAACAGTGAGAAACGCACTGTCTTGGCGAAAGAAAGCGTTTTTGTACAACTTCATAGAAATAGCTGTAACTTTTGATAGAAGACTCAAACAAACATGTTTATGGCTTTATCTTATAGAACTCAAGGTCTCCGTGCTGGGAAAACAGGTTTTGCAGCTGTTTGAGCTAAGATTTCCAAGTTATTCACATAATGAAAACTTATACTTTGTTTCGGTCGAGTTCCCCATTCAAATGCATGTAACAGTGAGAAACGCACTGTCTTGGCGAAAGAAAGCGTTTTTGTACAACTTCATAGAAATAGCTGTAACTTTTGATAGAAGACTCGGATACACATGTTTATGGCTTTATCTTATAGAACTCAAGGTCTCCGTGCTGGGAAAACAGGTTTTGCAGCTGTTTGAGCTAAGATTTCCAAGTTATTCACATAATGAAAACCTATACTTTGTTTCGGTCGAGTTCCCCATTCAAATGCATGTAACAGTGAGAAACGCACTGTCTTGGCGAAAGAAAGCGTTTTTGTACAACTTCATAGAAATAGCTGTAACTTTTGATAGAAGACTCGGATACACATGTTTATGGCTTTATCTTATAGAACTCAAGGTCTCCGTGCTGGGAAAACAGGTTTTGCAGCTGTTTGAGCTAAGATTTCCAAGTTATTCACATAATGAAAACCTATACTTTGTTTCGGTCGAGTTCCCCATTCAAAATGCATGTAACAGTGAGAAACGCACTGTCTTGGCGAAAGAAAGCGTTTTTGTACAACTTCATATGAATAGCTGTAACTTTTGATAGAAGACTCGGATACACATGTTTATGGCTTTATCTTATAGAACTCAAGGTCTCCGTGCTGGGAAAACAGGTTTTGCAGCTGTTTGAGCTAAGATTTCCAAGTTATTCACATAATGAAAACCAATACTTTGTTTCGGTCGAGTTCCCCATTCAAATGCATGTAACAGTGAGAAACGCACTGTCTTGGCGAAAGAAAGCGTTTTTGTACAACTTCATAGAAATAGCTGTAACTTTTGATAGAAGACTCAAACAAACATGTTTATGGCTTTATCTTATAGAACTCAAGGTCTCCGTGCTGGGCAAACAGGTTTTGCAGCTGTTTGAGCTAAGATTTCCAAGTTATTCACATAATGAAAACCTATACTTTGTTTCGGTCGAGTTCCCCATTCAAAATGCATGTAACAGTGAGAAACGCACTGTCTTGGCGAAAGAAAGCGTTTTTGTACAACTTCATATGAATAGCTGTAACTTTTGATAGAAGACTCGGATACACATGTTTATGGCTTTATCTTATAGAACTCAAGGTCTCCGTGCTGGGAAAACAGGTTTTGCAGCTGTTTGAGCTAAGATTTCCAAGTTATTCACATAATGAAAACCTATACTTTGTTTCGGTCGAGTTCCCCATTCAAATGCATGTAACAGTGAGAAACGCACTGTCTTGGCGAAAGAAAGCGTTTTTGTACAACTTCATAGAAATAGCTGTAACTTTTGATAGAAGACTCGGATACACATGTTTATGGCTTTATCTTATAGAACTCAAGGTCTCCGTGCTGGGCAAACAGGTTTTGCAGCTGTTTGAGCTAAGATTTCCAAGTTATTCACATAATGAAAACTTATACTTTGTTTCGGTCGAGTTCCCCATTCAAATGCATGTAACAGTGAGAAACGCACTGTCTTGGCGAAAGAAAGCGTTTTTGTACAACTTCATAGAAATAGCTGTAACTTTTGATAGAAGACTCGGATACACATGTTTATGGCTTTATCTTATAGAACTCAAGGTCTCCGTGCTGGGAAAACAGGTTTTGCAGCTGTTTGAGCTAAGATTTCCAAGTTATTCACATAATGAAAACCTATACTTTGTTTCGGTCGAGTTCCCCATTCAAATGCATGTAACAGTGAGAAACGCACTGTCTTGGCGAAAGAAAGCGTTTTTGTACAACTTCATAGAAATAGCTGTAACTTTTGATAGAAGACTCGGATACACATGTTTATGGCTTTATCTTATAGAACTCAAGGTCTCCGTGCTGGGAAAACAGGTTTTGCAGCTGTTTGAGCTAAGATTTCCAAGTTATTCACATAATGAAAACCTATACTTTGTTTCGGTCGAGTTCCCCATTCAAATGCATGTAACAGTGAGAAACGCACTGTCTTGGCGAAAGAAAGCGTTTTTGTACAACTTCATAGAAATAGCTGTAACTTTTGATAGAAGACTCAAACAAACATGTTTATGGCTTTATCTTATAGAACTCAAGGTCTCCGTGCTGGGAAAACAGGTTTTGCAGCTGTTTGAGCTAAGATTTCCAAGTTATTCACATAATGAAAACCTATACTTTGTTTCGGTCGAGTTCCCCATTCAAAATGCATGTAACAGTGAGAAACGCACTGTCTTGGCGAAAGAAAGCGTTTTTGTACAACTTCATATGAATAGCTGTAACTTTTGATAGAAGACTCGGATACACATGTTTATGGCTTTATCTTATAGAACTCAAGGTCTCCGTGCTGGGAAAACAGGTTTTGCAGCTGTTTGAGCTAAGATTTCCAAGTTATTCACATAATGAAAACCTATACTTTGTTTCGGTCGAGTTCCCCATTCAAATGCATGTAACAGTGAGAAACGCACTGTCTTGGCGAAAGAAAGCGTTTTTGTACAACTTCATAGAAATAGCTGTAACTTTTGATAGAAGACTCAAACAAACATGTTTATGGCTTTATCTTATAGAACTCAAGGTCTCCGTGCTGGGCAAACAGGTTTTGCAGCTGTTTGAGCTAAGATTTCCAAGTTATTCACATAATGAAAACCTATACTTTGTTTCGGTCGAGTTCCCCATTCAAAATGCATGTAACAGTGAGAAACGCACTGTCTTGGCGAAAGAAAGCGTTTTTGTACAACTTCATAGAAATAGCTGTAACTTTTGATAGAAGACTCAAACAAACATGTTTATGGCTTTATCTTATAGAACTCAAGGTCTCCGTGCTGGGCAAACAGGTTTTGCAGCTGTTTGAGCTAAGATTTCCAAGTTATTCACATAATGAAAACCTATACTTTGTTTCGGTCGAGTTCCCCATTCAAATGCATGTAACAGTGAGAAACGCACTGTCTTGGCGAAAGAAAGCGTTTTTGTACAACTTCATAGAAATAGCTGTAACTTTTGATAGAAGACTCGGATACACATGTTTATGGCTTTATCTTATAGAACTCAAGGTCTCCGTGCTGGGCAAACAGGTTTTGCAGCTGTTTGAGCTAAGATTTCCAAGTTATTCACATAATGAAAACTTATACTTTGTTTCGGGCGAGTTCCCCATTCAAATGCATGTAACAGTGAGAAACGCACTGTCTTGGCGAAAGAAAGCGTTTTTGTACAACTTCATAGAAATAGCTGTAACTTTTGATAGAAGACTCGGATACACATGTTTATGGCTTTATCTTATAGAACTCAAGGTCTCCGTGCTGGGCAAACAGGTTTTGCAGCTGTTTGAGCTAAGATTTCCAAGTTATTCACATAATGAAAACCTATACTTTGTTTCGGTCGAGTTCCCCATTCAAATGCATGTAACAGTGAGAAACGCACTGTCTTGGCGAAAGAAAGCGTTTTTGTACAACTTCATATGAATAGCTGTAACTTTTGATAGAAGACTCGGATACACATGTTTATGGCTTTATCTTATAGAACTCAAGGTCTCCGTGCTGGGCAAACAGGTTTTGCAGCTGTTTGAGCTAAGATTTCCAAGTTATTCACATAATGAAAACCTATACTTTGTTTCGGTCGAGTTCCCCATTCAAATGCATGTAACAGTGAGAAACGCACTGTCTTGGCGAAAGAAAGCGTTTTTGTACAACTTCATAGAAATAGCTGTAACTTTTGATAGAAGACTCAAACAAACATGTTTATGGCTTTATCTTATAGAACTCAAGGTCTCCGTGCTGGGCAAACAGGTTTTGCAGCTGTTTGAGCTAAGATTTCCAAGTTATTCACATAATGAAAACCTATACTTTGTTTCGGTCGAGTTCCCCATTCAAATGCATGTAACAGTGAGAAACGCACTGTCTTGGCGAAAGAAAGCGTTTTTGTACAACTTCATAGAAATAGCTGTAACTTTTGATAGAAGACTCAAACAAACATGTTTATGGCTTTATCTTATAGAACTCAAGGTCTCCGTGCTGGGAAAACAGGTTTTGCAGCTGTTTGAGCTAAGATTTCCAAGTTATTCACATAATGAAAACTTATACTTTGTTTCGGTCGAGTTCCCCATTCAAATGCATGTAACAGTGAGAAACGCACTGTCTTGGCGAAAGAAAGCGTTTTTGTACAACTTCATAGAAATAGCTGTAACTTTTGATAGAAGACTCGGATACACATGTTTATGGCTTTATCTTATAGAACTCAAGGTCTCCGTGCTGGGCAAACAGGTTTTGCAGCTGTTTGAGCTAAGATTTCCAAGTTATTCACATAATGAAAACTTATACTTTGTTTCGGTCGAGTTCCCCATTCAAATGCATGTAACAGTGAGAAACGCACTGTCTTGGCGAAAGAAAGCGTTTTTGTACAACTTCATAGAAATAGCTGTAACTTTTGATAGAAGACTCGGATACACATGTTTATGGCTTTATCTTATAGAACTCAAGGTCTCCGTGCTGGGCAAACAGGTTTTGCAGCTGTTTGAGCTAAGATTTCCAAGTTATTCACATAATGAAAACCTATACTTTGTTTCGGTCGAGTTCCCCATTCAAATGCATGTAACAGTGAGAAACGCACTGTCTTGGCGAAAGAAAGCGTTTTTGTACAACTTCATAGAAATAGCTGTAACTTTTGATAGAAGACTCAAACAAACATGTTTATGGCTTTATCTTATAGAACTCAAGGTCTCCGTGCTGGGAAAACAGGTTTTGCAGCTGTTTGAGCTAAGATTTCCAAGTTATTCACATAATGAAAACCTATACTTTGTTTCGGTCGAGTTCCCCATTCAAATGCATGTAACAGTGAGAAACGCACTGTCTTGGCGAAAGAAAGCGTTTTTGTACAACTTCATAGAAATAGCTGTAACTTTTGATAGAAGACTCAAACAAACATGTTTATGGCTTTATCTTATAGAACTCAAGGTCTCCGTGCTGGGCAAACAGGTTTTGCAGCTGTTTGAGCTAAGATTTCCAAGTTATTCACATAATGAAAACCTATACTTTGTTTCGGTCGAGTTCCCCATTCAAAATGCATGTAACAGTGAGAAACGCACTGTCTTGGCGAAAGAAAGCGTTTTTGTACAACTTCATAGAAATAGCTGTAACTTTTGATAGAAGACTCAAACAAACATGTTTATGGCTTTATCTTATAGAACTCAAGGTCTCCGTGCTGGGCAAACAGGTTTTGCAGCTGTTTGAGCTAAGATTTCCAAGTTATTCACATAATGAAAACCTATACTTTGTTTCGGTCGAGTTCCCCATTCAAATGCATGTAACAGTGAGAAACGCACTGTCTTGGCGAAAGAAAGCGTTTTTGTACAACTTCATAGAAATAGCTGTAACTTTTGATAGAAGACTCGGATACACATGTTTATGGCTTTATCTTATAGAACTCAAGGTCTCCGTGCTGGGCAAACAGGTTTTGCAGCTGTTTGAGCTAAGATTTCCAAGTTATTCACATAATGAAAACTTATACTTTGTTTCGGGCGAGTTCCCCATTCAAATGCATGTAACAGTGAGAAACGCACTGTCTTGGCGAAAGAAAGCGTTTTTGTACAACTTCATAGAAATAGCTGTAACTTTTGATAGAAGACTCGGATACACATGTTTATGGCTTTATCTTATAGAACTCAAGGTCTCCGTGCTGGGCAAACAGGTTTTGCAGCTGTTTGAGCTAAGATTTCCAAGTTATTCACATAATGAAAACCTATACTTTGTTTCGGTCGAGTTCCCCATTCAAATGCATGTAACAGTGAGAAACGCACTGTCTTGGCGAAAGAAAGCGTTTTTGTACAACTTCATATGAATAGCTGTAACTTTTGATAGAAGACTCGGATACACATGTTTATGGCTTTATCTTATAGAACTCAAGGTCTCCGTGCTGGGCAAACAGGTTTTGCAGCTGTTTGAGCTAAGATTTCCAAGTTATTCACATAATGAAAACCTATACTTTGTTTCGGTCGAGTTCCCCATTCAAATGCATGTAACAGTGAGAAACGCACTGTCTTGGCGAAAGAAAGCGTTTTTGTACAACTTCATAGAAATAGCTGTAACTTTTGATAGAAGACTCGGATACACATGTTTATGGCTTTATCTTATAGAACTCAAGGTCTCCGTGCTGGGCAAACAGGTTTTGCAGCTGTTTGAGCTAAGATTTCCAAGTTATTCACATAATGAAAACTTATACTTTGTTTCGGTCGAGTTCCCCATTCAAATGCATGTAACAGTGAGAAACGCACTGTCTTGGCGAAAGAAAGCGTTTTTGTACAACTTCATAGAAATAGCTGTAACTTTTGATAGAAGACTCGGATACACATGTTTATGGCTTTATCTTATAGAACTCAAGGTCTCCGTGCTGGGAAAACAGGTTTTGCAGCTGTTTGAGCTAAGATTTCCAAGTTATTCACATAATGAAAACCTATACTTTGTTTCGGTCGAGTTCCCCATTCAAATGCATGTAACAGTGAGAAACGCACTGTCTTGGCGAAAGAAAGCGTTTTTGTACAACTTCATAGAAATAGCTGTAACTTTTGATAGAAGACTCGGATACACATGTTTATGGCTTTATCTTATAGAACTCAAGGTCTCCGTGCTGGGAAAACAGGTTTTGCAGCTGTTTGAGCTAAGATTTCCAAGTTATTCACATAATGAAAACCTATACTTTGTTTCGGTCGAGTTCCCCATTCAAATGCATGTAACAGTGAGAAACGCACTGTCTTGGCGAAAGAAAGCGTTTTTGTACAACTTCATAGAAATAGCTGTAACTTTTGATAGAAGACTCAAACAAACATGTTTATGGCTTTATCTTATAGAACTCAAGGTCTCCGTGCTGGGAAAACAGGTTTTGCAGCTGTTTGAGCTAAGATTTCCAAGTTATTCACATAATGAAAACCTATACTTTGTTTCGGTCGAGTTCCCCATTCAAAATGCATGTAACAGTGAGAAACGCACTGTCTTGGCGAAAGAAAGCGTTTTTGTACAACTTCATATGAATAGCTGTAACTTTTGATAGAAGACTCGGATACACATGTTTATGGCTTTATCTTATAGAACTCAAGGTCTCCGTGCTGGGAAAACAGGTTTTGCAGCTGTTTGAGCTAAGATTTCCAAGTTATTCACATAATGAAAACCTATACTTTGTTTCGGTCGAGTTCCCCATTCAAATGCATGTAACAGTGAGAAACGCACTGTCTTGGCGAAAGAAAGCGTTTTTGTACAACTTCATAGAAATAGCTGTAACTTTTGATAGAAGACTCAAACAAACATGTTTATGGCTTTATCTTATAGAACTCAAGGTCTCCGTGCTGGGCAAACAGGTTTTGCAGCTGTTTGAGCTAAGATTTCCAAGTTATTCACATAATGAAAACCTATACTTTGTTTCGGTCGAGTTCCCCATTCAAAATGCATGTAACAGTGAGAAACGCACTGTCTTGGCGAAAGAAAGCGTTTTTGTACAACTTCATAGAAATAGCTGTAACTTTTGATAGAAGACTCAAACAAACATGTTTATGGCTTTATCTTATAGAACTCAAGGTCTCCGTGCTGGGCAAACAGGTTTTGCAGCTGTTTGAGCTAAGATTTCCAAGTTATTCACATAATGAAAACCTATACTTTGTTTCGGTCGAGTTCCCCATTCAAATGCATGTAACAGTGAGAAACGCACTGTCTTGGCGAAAGAAAGCGTTTTTGTACAACTTCATAGAAATAGCTGTAACTTTTGATAGAAGACTCGGATACACATGTTTATGGCTTTATCTTATAGAACTCAAGGTCTCCGTGCTGGGCAAACAGGTTTTGCAGCTGTTTGAGCTAAGATTTCCAAGTTATTCACATAATGAAAACTTATACTTTGTTTCGGGCGAGTTCCCCATTCAAATGCATGTAACAGTGAGAAACGCACTGTCTTGGCGAAAGAAAGCGTTTTTGTACAACTTCATAGAAATAGCTGTAACTTTTGATAGAAGACTCGGATACACATGTTTATGGCTTTATCTTATAGAACTCAAGGTCTCCGTGCTGGGCAAACAGGTTTTGCAGCTGTTTGAGCTAAGATTTCCAAGTTATTCACATAATGAAAACCTATACTTTGTTTCGGTCGAGTTCCCCATTCAAATGCATGTAACAGTGAGAAACGCACTGTCTTGGCGAAAGAAAGCGTTTTTGTACAACTTCATATGAATAGCTGTAACTTTTGATAGAAGACTCGGATACACATGTTTATGGCTTTATCTTATAGAACTCAAGGTCTCCGTGCTGGGCAAACAGGTTTTGCAGCTGTTTGAGCTAAGATTTCCAAGTTATTCACATAATGAAAACCTATACTTTGTTTCGGTCGAGTTCCCCATTCAAATGCATGTAACAGTGAGAAACGCACTGTCTTGGCGAAAGAAAGCGTTTTTGTACAACTTCATAGAAATAGCTGTAACTTTTGATAGAAGACTCAAACAAACATGTTTATGGCTTTATCTTATAGAACTCAAGGTCTCCGTGCTGGGCAAACAGGTTTTGCAGCTGTTTGAGCTAAGATTTCCAAGTTATTCACATAATGAAAACCTATACTTTGTTTCGGTCGAGTTCCCCATTCAAATGCATGTAACAGTGAGAAACGCACTGTCTTGGCGAAAGAAAGCGTTTTTGTACAACTTCATAGAAATAGCTGTAACTTTTGATAGAAGACTCAAACAAACATGTTTATGGCTTTATCTTATAGAACTCAAGGTCTCCGTGCTGGGAAAACAGGTTTTGCAGCTGTTTGAGCTAAGATTTCCAAGTTATTCACATAATGAAAACTTATACTTTGTTTCGGTCGAGTTCCCCATTCAAATGCATGTAACAGTGAGAAACGCACTGTCTTGGCGAAAGAAAGCGTTTTTGTACAACTTCATAGAAATAGCTGTAACTTTTGATAGAAGACTCGGATACACATGTTTATGGCTTTATCTTATAGAACTCAAGGTCTCCGTGCTGGGCAAACAGGTTTTGCAGCTGTTTGAGCTAAGATTTCCAAGTTATTCACATAATGAAAACTTATACTTTGTTTCGGTCGAGTTCCCCATTCAAATGCATGTAACAGTGAGAAACGCACTGTCTTGGCGAAAGAAAGCGTTTTTGTACAACTTCATAGAAATAGCTGTAACTTTTGATAGAAGACTCGGATACACATGTTTATGGCTTTATCTTATAGAACTCAAGGTCTCCGTGCTGGGCAAACAGGTTTTGCAGCTGTTTGAGCTAAGATTTCCAAGTTATTCACATAATGAAAACCTATACTTTGTTTCGGTCGAGTTCCCCATTCAAATGCATGTAACAGTGAGAAACGCACTGTCTTGGCGAAAGAAAGCGTTTTTGTACAACTTCATAGAAATAGCTGTAACTTTTGATAGAAGACTCAAACAAACATGTTTATGGCTTTATCTTATAGAACTCAAGGTCTCCGTGCTGGGAAAACAGGTTTTGCAGCTGTTTGAGCTAAGATTTCCAAGTTATTCACATAATGAAAACCTATACTTTGTTTCGGTCGAGTTCCCCATTCAAATGCATGTAACAGTGAGAAACGCACTGTCTTGGCGAAAGAAAGCGTTTTTGTACAACTTCATAGAAATAGCTGTAACTTTTGATAGAAGACTCAAACAAACATGTTTATGGCTTTATCTTATAGAACTCAAGGTCTCCGTGCTGGGCAAACAGGTTTTGCAGCTGTTTGAGCTAAGATTTCCAAGTTATTCACATAATGAAAACCTATACTTTGTTTCGGTCGAGTTCCCCATTCAAAATGCATGTAACAGTGAGAAACGCACTGTCTTGGCGAAAGAAAGCGTTTTTGTACAACTTCATAGAAATAGCTGTAACTTTTGATAGAAGACTCAAACAAACATGTTTATGGCTTTATCTTATAGAACTCAAGGTCTCCGTGCTGGGCAAACAGGTTTTGCAGCTGTTTGAGCTAAGATTTCCAAGTTATTCACATAATGAAAACCTATACTTTGTTTCGGTCGAGTTCCCCATTCAAATGCATGTAACAGTGAGAAACGCACTGTCTTGGCGAAAGAAAGCGTTTTTGTACAACTTCATAGAAATAGCTGTAACTTTTGATAGAAGACTCGGATACACATGTTTATGGCTTTATCTTATAGAACTCAAGGTCTCCGTGCTGGGCAAACAGGTTTTGCAGCTGTTTGAGCTAAGATTTCCAAGTTATTCACATAATGAAAACTTATACTTTGTTTCGGGCGAGTTCCCCATTCAAATGCATGTAACAGTGAGAAACGCACTGTCTTGGCGAAAGAAAGCGTTTTTGTACAACTTCATAGAAATAGCTGTAACTTTTGATAGAAGACTCGGATACACATGTTTATGGCTTTATCTTATAGAACTCAAGGTCTCCGTGCTGGGCAAACAGGTTTTGCAGCTGTTTGAGCTAAGATTTCCAAGTTATTCACATAATGAAAACCTATACTTTGTTTCGGTCGAGTTCCCCATTCAAATGCATGTAACAGTGAGAAACGCACTGTCTTGGCGAAAGAAAGCGTTTTTGTACAACTTCATATGAATAGCTGTAACTTTTGATAGAAGACTCGGATACACATGTTTATGGCTTTATCTTATAGAACTCAAGGTCTCCGTGCTGGGCAAACAGGTTTTGCAGCTGTTTGAGCTAAGATTTCCAAGTTATTCACATAATGAAAACCTATACTTTGTTTCGGTCGAGTTCCCCATTCAAATGCATGTAACAGTGAGAAACGCACTGTCTTGGCGAAAGAAAGCGTTTTTGTACAACTTCATAGAAATAGCTGTAACTTTTGATAGAAGACTCAAACAAACATGTTTATGGCTTTATCTTATAGAACTCAAGGTCTCCGTGCTGGGCAAACAGGTTTTGCAGCTGTTTGAGCTAAGATTTCCAAGTTATTCACATAATGAAAACCTATACTTTGTTTCGGTCGAGTTCCCCATTCAAATGCATGTAACAGTGAGAAACGCACTGTCTTGGCGAAAGAAAGCGTTTTTGTACAACTTCATAGAAATAGCTGTAACTTTTGATAGAAGACTCAAACAAACATGTTTATGGCTTTATCTTATAGAACTCAAGGTCTCCGTGCTGGGAAAACAGGTTTTGCAGCTGTTTGAGCTAAGATTTCCAAGTTATTCACATAATGAAAACTTATACTTTGTTTCGGTCGAGTTCCCCATTCAAATGCATGTAACAGTGAGAAACGCACTGTCTTGGCGAAAGAAAGCGTTTTTGTACAACTTCATAGAAATAGCTGTAACTTTTGATAGAAGACTCGGATACACATGTTTATGGCTTTATCTTATAGAACTCAAGGTCTCCGTGCTGGGCAAACAGGTTTTGCAGCTGTTTGAGCTAAGATTTCCAAGTTATTCACATAATGAAAACTTATACTTTGTTTCGGTCGAGTTCCCCATTCAAATGCATGTAACAGTGAGAAACGCACTGTCTTGGCGAAAGAAAGCGTTTTTGTACAACTTCATAGAAATAGCTGTAACTTTTGATAGAAGACTCGGATACACATGTTTATGGCTTTATCTTATAGAACTCAAGGTCTCCGTGCTGGGCAAACAGGTTTTGCAGCTGTTTGAGCTAAGATTTCCAAGTTATTCACATAATGAAAACCTATACTTTGTTTCGGTCGAGTTCCCCATTCAAAATGCATGTAACAGTGAGAAACGCACTGTCTTGGCGAAAGAAAGCGTTTTTGTACAACTTCATAGAAATAGCTGTAACTTTTGATAGAAGACTCAAACAAACATGTTTATGGCTTTATCTTATAGAACTCAAGGTCTCCGTGCTGGGCAAACAGGTTTTGCAGCTGTTTGAGCTAAGATTTCCAAGTTATTCACATAATGAAAACCTATACTTTGTTTCGGTCGAGTTCCCCATTCAAATGCATGTAACAGTGAGAAACGCACTGTCTTGGCGAAAGAAAGCGTTTTTGTACAACTTCATAGAAATAGCTGTAACTTTTGATAGAAGACTCAAACAAACATGTTTATGGCTTTATCTTATAGAACTCAAGGTCTCCGTGCTGGGCAAACAGGTTTTGCAGCTGTTTGAGCTAAGATTTCCAAGTTATTCACATAATGAAAACCTATACTTTGTTTCGGTCGAGTTCCCCATTCAAATGCATGTAACAGTGAGAAACGCACTGTCTTGGCGAAAGAAAGCGTTTTTGTACAACTTCATAGAAATAGCTGTAACTTTTGATAGAAGACTCGGATACACATGTTTATGGCTTTATCTTATAGAACTCAAGGTCTCCGTGCTGGGCAAACAGGTTTTGCAGCTGTTTGAGCTAAGATTTCCAAGTTATTCACATAATGAAAACTTATACTTTGTTTCGGGCGAGTTCCCCATTCAAATGCATGTAACAGTGAGAAACGCACTGTCTTGGCGAAAGAAAGCGTTTTTGTACAACTTCATAGAAATAGCTGTAACTTTTGATAGAAGACTCGGATACACATGTTTATGGCTTTATCTTATAGAACTCAAGGTCTCCGTGCTGGGCAAACAGGTTTTGCAGCTGTTTGAGCTAAGATTTCCAAGTTATTCACATAATGAAAACCTATACTTTGTTTCGGTCGAGTTCCCCATTCAAATGCATGTAACAGTGAGAAACGCACTGTCTTGGCGAAAGAAAGCGTTTTTGTACAACTTCATATGAATAGCTGTAACTTTTGATAGAAGACTCGGATACACATGTTTATGGCTTTATCTTATAGAACTCAAGGTCTCCGTGCTGGGCAAACAGGTTTTGCAGCTGTTTGAGCTAAGATTTCCAAGTTATTCACATAATGAAAACCTATACTTTGTTTCGGTCGAGTTCCCCATTCAAATGCATGTAACAGTGAGAAACGCACTGTCTTGGCGAAAGAAAGCGTTTTTGTACAACTTCATAGAAATAGCTGTAACTTTTGATAGAAGACTCAAACAAACATGTTTATGGCTTTATCTTATAGAACTCAAGGTCTCCGTGCTGGGCAAACAGGTTTTGCAGCTGTTTGAGCTAAGATTTCCAAGTTATTCACATAATGAAAACCTATACTTTGTTTCGGTCGAGTTCCCCATTCAAATGCATGTAACAGTGAGAAACGCACTGTCTTGGCGAAAGAAAGCGTTTTTGTACAACTTCATAGAAATAGCTGTAACTTTTGATAGAAGACTCAAACAAACATGTTTATGGCTTTATCTTATAGAACTCAAGGTCTCCGTGCTGGGAAAACAGGTTTTGCAGCTGTTTGAGCTAAGATTTCCAAGTTATTCACATAATGAAAACTTATACTTTGTTTCGGTCGAGTTCCCCATTCAAATGCATGTAACAGTGAGAAACGCACTGTCTTGGCGAAAGAAAGCGTTTTTGTACAACTTCATAGAAATAGCTGTAACTTTTGATAGAAGACTCGGATACACATGTTTATGGCTTTATCTTATAGAACTCAAGGTCTCCGTGCTGGGCAAACAGGTTTTGCAGCTGTTTGAGCTAAGATTTCCAAGTTATTCACATAATGAAAACTTATACTTTGTTTCGGTCGAGTTCCCCATTCAAATGCATGTAACAGTGAGAAACGCACTGTCTTGGCGAAAGAAAGCGTTTTTGTACAACTTCATAGAAATAGCTGTAACTTTTGATAGAAGACTCGGATACACATGTTTATGGCTTTATCTTATAGAACTCAAGGTCTCCGTGCTGGGCAAACAGGTTTTGCAGCTGTTTGAGCTAAGATTTCCAAGTTATTCACATAATGAAAACCTATACTTTGTTTCGGTCGAGTTCCCCATTCAAATGCATGTAACAGTGAGAAACGCACTGTCTTGGCGAAAGAAAGCGTTTTTGTACAACTTCATAGAAATAGCTGTAACTTTTGATAGAAGACTCAAACAAACATGTTTATGGCTTTATCTTATAGAACTCAAGGTCTCCGTGCTGGGAAAACAGGTTTTGCAGCTGTTTGAGCTAAGATTTCCAAGTTATTCACATAATGAAAACCTATACTTTGTTTCGGTCGAGTTCCCCATTCAAATGCATGTAACAGTGAGAAACGCACTGTCTTGGCGAAAGAAAGCGTTTTTGTACAACTTCATAGAAATAGCTGTAACTTTTGATAGAAGACTCAAACAAACATGTTTATGGCTTTATCTTATAGAACTCAAGGTCTCCGTGCTGGGAAAACAGGTTTTGCAGCTGTTTGAGCTAAGATTTCCAAGTTATTCACATAATGAAAACTTATACTTTGTTTCGGTCGAGTTCCCCATTCAAATGCATGTAACAGTGAGAAACGCACTGTCTTGGCGAAAGAAAGCGTTTTTGTACAACTTCATAGAAATAGCTGTAACTTTTGATAGAAGACTCGGATACACATGTTTATGGCTTTATCTTATAGAACTCAAGGTCTCCGTGCTGGGCAAACAGGTTTTGCAGCTGTTTGAGCTAAGATTTCCAAGTTATTCACATAATGAAAACTTATACTTTGTTTCGGTCGAGTTCCCCATTCAAATGCATGTAACAGTGAGAAACGCACTGTCTTGGCGAAAGAAAGCGTTTTTGTACAACTTCATAGAAATAGCTGTAACTTTTGATAGAAGACTCGGATACACATGTTTATGGCTTTATCTTATAGAACTCAAGGTCTCCGTGCTGGGCAAACAGGTTTTGCAGCTGTTTGAGCTAAGATTTCCAAGTTATTCACATAATGAAAACCTATACTTTGTTTCGGTCGAGTTCCCCATTCAAATGCATGTAACAGTGAGAAACGCACTGTCTTGGCGAAAGAAAGCGTTTTTGTACAACTTCATAGAAATAGCTGTAACTTTTGATAGAAGACTCAAACAAACATGTTTATGGCTTTATCTTATAGAACTCAAGGTCTCCGTGCTGGGAAAACAGGTTTTTGCAGCTGTTTGAGCTAAGATTTCCAAGTTATTCACATAATGAAAACCTATACTTTGTTTCGGTCGAGTTCCCCATTCAAATGCATGTAACAGTGAGAAACGCACTGTCTTGGCGAAAGAAAGCGTTTTTGTACAACTTCATAGAAATAGCTGTAACTTTTGATAGAAGACTCAAACAAACATGTTTATGGCTTTATCTTATAGAACTCAAGGTCTCCGTGCTGGGAAAACAGGTTTTGCAGCTGTTTGAGCTAAGATTTCCAAGTTATTCACATAATGAAAACCTATACTTTGTTTCGGTCGAGTTCCCCATTCAAATGCATGTAACAGTGAGAAACGCACTGTCTTGGCGAAAGAAAGCGTTTTTGTACAACTTCATATAAAATAGCTGTAACTTTTGATAGAAGACTCAAACAAACATGTTTATGGCTTTATCTTATAGAACTCAAGGTCTCCGTGCTGGGCAAACAGGTTTTGCAGCTGTTTGAGCTAAGATTTCCAAGTTATTCACATAATGAAAACCTATACTTTGTTTCGGTCGAGTTCCCCATTCAAATGCATGTAACAGTGAGAAACGCACTGTCTTGGCGAAAGAAAGCGTTTTTGTACAACTTCATAGAAATAGCTGTAACTTTTGATAGAAGACTCAAACAAACATGTTTATGGCTTTATCTTATAGAACTCAAGGTCTCCGTGCTGGGAAAACAGGTTTTGCAGCTGTTTGAGCTAAGATTTCCAAGTTATTCACATAATGAAAACCTATACTTTGTTTCGGTCGAGTTCCCCATTCAAATGCATGTAACAGTGAGAAACGCACTGTCTTGGCGAAAGAAAGCGTTTTTGTACAACTTCATAGAAATAGCTGTAACTTTTGATAGAAGACTCGGATACACATGTTTATGGCTTTATCTTATAGAACTCAAGGTCTCCGTGCTGGGAAAACAGGTTTTGCAGCTGTTTGAGCTAAGATTTCCAAGTTATTCACATAATGAAAACCTATACTTTGTTTCGGTCGAGTTCCCCATTCAAATGCATGTAACAGTGAGAAACGCACTGTCTTGGCGAAAGAAAGCGTTTTTGTACAACTTCATAGAAATAGCTGTAACTTTTGATAGAAGACTCAAACAAACATGTTTATGGCTTTATCTTATAGAACTCAAGGTCTCCGTGCTGGGCAAACAGGTTTTGCAGCTGTTTGAGCTAAGATTTCCAAGTTATTCACATAATGAAACCTATACTTTGTTTCGGTCGAGTTCCCCATTCAAATGCATGTAACAGTGAGAAACGCACTGTCTTGGCGAAAGAAAGCGTTTTTGTACAACTTCATAGAAATAGCTGTAACTTTTGATAGAAGACTCGGATACACATGTTTATGGCTTTATCTTATAGAACTCAAGGTCTCCGTGCTGGGCAAACAGGTTTTGCAGCTGTTTGAGCTAAGATTTCCAAGTTATTCACATAATGAAAACTTATACTTTGTTTCGGTCGAGTTCCCCATTCAAATGCATGTAACAGTGAGAAACGCACTGTCTTGGCGAAAGAAAAGCGTTTTTGTACAACTTCATAGAAATAGCTGTAACTTTTGATAGAAGACTCGATACACATGTTTATGGCTTTATCTTATAGAACTCAAGGTCTCCGTGCTGGGGCAAACAGGTTTTGCAGCTGTTTGAGCTAAGATTTCCAAGTTATTCACATAATGAAAACCTATACTTTGTTTCGGTCGAGTTCCCCATTCAAATGCATGTAACAGTGAGAAACGCACTGTCTTGGCGAAAGAAAGCGTTTTTGTACAACTTCATAGAAATAGCTGTAACTTTTGATAGAAGACTCAAACAAACATGTTTATGGCTTTATCTTATAGAACTCAAGGTCTCCGTGCTGGGAAAACAGGTTTTGCAGCTGTTTGAGCTAAGATTTCCAAGTTATTCACATAATGAAAACCTATACTTTGTTTCGGTCGAGTTCCCCATTCAAATGCATGTAACAGTGAGAAACAGCACTGTCTTGGCGAAAGAAAGCGTTTTTGTACAACTTCATAGAAATAGCTGTAACTTTTGATAGAAGACTCAAACAAACATGTTTATGGCTTTATCTTATAGAACTCAAGGTCTCCGTGCTGGGAAAACAGGTTTTGCAGCTGTTTGAGCTAAGATTTCCAAGTTATTCACATAATGAAAACCTATACTTTGTTTCGGTCGAGTTCCCCATTCAAATGCATGTAACAGTGAGAAACGCACTGTCTTGGCGAAAGAAAGCGTTTTTGTACAACTTCATATAAATAGCTGTAACTTTTGATAGAAGACTCAAACAAACATGTTTATGGCTTTATCTTATAGAACTCAAGGTCTCCGTGCTGGGCAAACAGGTTTTGCAGCTGTTTGAGCTAAGATTTCCAAGTTATTCACATAATGAAAACCTATACTTTGTTTCGGTCGAGTTCCCCATTCAAATGCATGTAACAGTGAGAAACGCACTGTCTTGGCGAAAGAAAGCGTTTTTGTACAACTTCATAGAAATAGCTGTAACTTTTGATAGAAGACTCAAACAAACATGTTTATGGCTTTATCTTATAGAACTCAAGGTCTCCGTGCTGGGAAAAACAGGTTTTGCAGCTGTTTGAGCTAAGATTTCCAAGTTATTCACATAATGAAAACCTATACTTTGTTTCGGTCGAGTTCCCCATTCAAATGCATGTAACAGTGAGAACGCACTGTCTTGGCGAAAGAAAGCGTTTTTGTACAACTTCATAGAAATAGCTGTAACTTTTGATAGAAGACTCGGATACACATGTTTATGGCTTTATCTTATAGAACTCAAGGTCTCCGTGCTGGGAAAACAGGTTTTGCAGCTGTTTGAGCTAAGATTTCCAAGTTATTCACATAATGAAAACCTATACTTTGTTTCGGTCGAGTTCCCCATTCAAATGCATGTAACAGTGAGAAACGCACTGTCTTGGCGAAAGAAAGCGTTTTTGTACAACTTCATAGAAATAGCTGTAACTTTTGATAGAAGACTCAAACAAACATGTTTATGGCTTTATCTTATAGAACTCAAGGTCTCCGTGCTGGGAAAACAGGTTTTGCAGCTGTTTGAGCTAAGATTTCCAAGTTATTCACATAATGAAAACCTATACTTTGTTTCGGTCGAGTTCCCCATTCAAAATGCATGTAACAGTGAGAAACGCACTGTCTTGGCGAAAGAAAGCGTTTTTGTACAACTTCATATGAATAGCTGTAACTTTTGATAGAAGACTCGGATACACCATGTTTATGGCTTTATCTTATAGAACTCAAGGTCTCCGTGCTGGGAAAACAGGTTTTGCAGCTGTTTGAGCTAAGATTTCCAAGTTATTCACATAATGAAAACCTATACTTTGTTTCGGTCGAGTTCCCCATTCAAATGCATGTAACAGTGAGAAACGCACTGTCTTGGCGAAAGAAAGCGTTTTTGTACAACTTCATAGAAATAGCTGTAACTTTTGATAGAAGACTCAAACAAACATGTTTATGGCTTTATCTTATAGAACTCAAGGTCTCCGTGCTGGGCAAACAGGTTTTGCAGCTGTTTGAGCTAAGATTTCCAAGTTATTCACATAATGAAAACCTATACTTTGTTTCGGTCGAGTTCCCCATTCAAAATGCATGTAACAGTGAGAAACGCACTGTCTTGGCGAAAGAAAGCGTTTTTGTACAACTTCATATGAATAGCTGTAACTTTTGATAGGAAGACTCGGATACACATGTTTATGGCTTTATCTTATAGAACTCAAGGTCTCCGTGCTGGGAAAACAGGTTTTGCAGCTGTTTGAGCTAAGATTTCCAAGTTATTCACATAATGAAAACCTATACTTTGTTTCGGTCGAGTTCCCCATTCAAATGCATGTAACAGTGAGAAACGCACTGTCTTGGCGAAAGAAAGCGTTTTTGTACAACTTCATAGAAATAGCTGTAACTTTTGATAGAAGACTCAAACAAACATGTTTATGGCTTTATCTTATAGAACTCAAGGTCTCCGTGCTGGGCAAACAGGTTTTGCAGCTGTTTGAGCTAAGATTTCCAAGTTATTCACATAATGAAAACCTATACTTTTGTTTCGGTCGAGTTCCCCATTCAAATGCATGTAACAGTGAGGAAACGCACTGTCTTGGCGAAAGAAAGCGTTTTTGTACAACTTCATAGAAATAGCTGTAACTTTTGATAGAAGACTCGGATACACATGTTTATGGCTTTATCTTATAGAACTCAAGGTCTCCGTGCTGGGCAAACAGGTTTTGCAGCTGTTTGAGCTAAGATTTCCAAGTTATTCACATAATGAAAAACTTATACTTTGTTTCGGGCGAGTTCCCCATTCAAATGCATGTAACAGTGAAGAAACGCACTGTCTTGGCGAAAGAAAGCGTTTTTGTACAACTTCATATGAATAGCTGTAACTTTTGATAGAAGACTCGGATACACATGTTTATGGCTTTATCTTATAGAACTCAAGGTCTCCGTTGCTGGGCAAACAGGTTTTGCAGCTGTTTGAGCTAAGATTTCCAAGTTATTCACATAATGAAAACCTATACTTTGTTTCGGTCGAGTTCCCCATTCAAATGCATGTAACAGTGAGAAACGCACTGTCTTGGCGAAAGAAAGCGTTTTTGTACAACTTCATAGAATAGCTGTAACTTTTGATAGAAGACTCGGATACACATGTTTATGGCTTTATCTTATAGAACTCAAGGTCTCCGTGCTGGCAAACAGGTTTTGCAGCTGTTTGAGCTAAGATTTCCAAGTTATTCACATAATGAAACCTATACTTTGTTTCGGTCGAGTTCCCCATTCAAATGCATGTAGACAGTGAGAAACGCACTGTCTTGGCGAAAGAAAGCGTTTTTGTACAACTTCATAGAAATAGCTGTAACTTTTGATAGAAGACTCAAACAAACATGTTTATGGCTTTATCTTATAGAACTCAAGGTCTCCGTGCTGGGCAAACAGGTTTTGCAGCTGTTTGAGCTAAGATTTCCAAGTTATTCACATAATGAAAACTTATACTTTGTTTCGGGCGAGTTCCCCATTCAAATGCATGT